>NW_027193953.1:0-38576 GCF_032444005.1 Ranitomeya imitator | reverse complement strand
CCTAGCCAGCACTTGTGCCCCTGCCTTATGCCTAGCCAGCACTTGTGCCCCTGCTTTATGCCTAGCCAGCACTTGTGCCCCTGCCTAATGCCTAGCCAGCTGCCTTATGCCTAGCCCGCACTTGTGCCCCTGCCTTATGCCTAGCCAGCACTTGTGCCCCTGCCTTATGCCTAGCCAGCACTTGTGCCCCTGCCTTATGCCTAGACCGCACTTGTGCCCCTGCCTTATGCCTAGACCGCACTTGTGCCCCTGCCTTATGCCTAGACCGCACTTGTGCCCCTGCCTTATGCCTAGACCGCACTTGTGCCCCTGCCTTATGCCTAGACCGCACTTGTGCCCCTGCCTTATGCATAGACCGCACTTGTGCCCCTGCCTTATGCCCAGACCGCATTTGTGCCCCTGCCTTATGCCTAGCCCGCACTTGTGCTCCTGCCTGATGCCTAGCCCGCACTTGTGCCCCTGCCTTAAGCCTAGCCCGCACTTGTGCCCCTGCCCTATGCCTAGCCCGCACTTGTGCTCCTGCCTTAAGCCTAGCCCGCACTTGTGCCCCTGCCTTAAGCCTAGCCCACACTTGTGCCCCTGCCTATTGCCTAGCCAGCACTTGTGCCCTTGCCTTATGCCTAGCCAGCACTTGTGCCCCTGCCTTAAGCCTAGCCCGCACTTGTGCCCCTGCCTTATGCCTAGCCAGCACTTGTGCCCCTGCCTTATGCCTAGCCAGCACTTGTGCCCCTGCCTTATGCCTAGCCAGCCCTTGTGCCCCTGCCTTATGCCTAGCCAGCCCTTGTGCCCCTGCCTTATGCCTAGCCAGCCCTTGTGCCCCTGCCTTATGCCTAGCCAGCACTTGTGCCCCTGCCTTATGCCTAGCCAGCACTTGTGCCCCTGCCTTATTGTTTTTTGTCTTTAGCTTCATGTTGATTATGCACACAGGGCAGGTTTTACGCTCTTCGCTCTTGTCCCGTCTGAATGCACATGCACGACTGTAATTGGGGACGAAGGCATTACCCAATTACGGAGGACAGACAAGATGTGCCTGGTCGCTTGGAGCATGGGGGTTATGGAGTGGCTCCGCACTGTACAATAGAGGATCTAGTTCTAAATGTCCAAGTACAGAGTAGAGGGGTGAAAGCTAGCTCTTCACCCCTAAGGGTGCCTATCCCTTTATGCAAAGAGTGCAAAGAGTTAGCCGTATGCCTTATGTGTAGCCATTACTTGTGCCCCTGCCTTAAGCCTAGCCTGCACACGTGCCCCTGCCTTATGCCTAGCCAGCACTTGTGCCCCTGCCTTATTCCTAGCCAGCACTTGTGCCCCTGCCTTATGCCTAGCCAGCACTTGTGCCCCTGCCTTATGCCTAGCCAGCACTTGTGCCCCTGCCTTATGCCTAGCCAGCACTTGTGCCCCTGCCTTATGACTAGCCAGCACTTGTGCCCCTGCCTTATGCCTACCAGCACTTGTGCCCCTGCCTTATGCCTACCAGCACTTGTGCCCCTGCCTTATGCCTAGCCAGCACTTGTGCCCCTGCCTTATGCCTAGCCAGCACTTGTGCCCCTGCCTTATGCCTAGCCCGCACTTGTGCCCCTGCCTTATGCCTAGCCAGCACTTGTGCCCCTGCCTTATGCCTAGCCAGCACTTGTTCCCCTGCCTTATGCCTAGCCAGCACGTGTGCCCCTGCCTTATGCCTAGCCAGCACTTGTGCCCTTGCCTTATGCCCAGCCCGCAATTGTACCTCTGCCTTATGCCTAGTTTGCGCTTGTGCCTCTGCCTTATGCCTAGCTTGCACTTGTGCCTCTGCCTTATGCCTAGCCTGCACTTGTGCCTCTGCCTTATGCCTAGCCAGCACTTGTGCCTCTGCCTTATGCCTAGCCAGCACTTGTGCCTCTGCCTTATGCCTAGACCGCACTTGTGCCCCTGCCTTATGCATAGACCGCACTTGTGCCCCTGCCTTATGCCCAGACCGCATTTGTGCCCCTGCCTTATGCCTAGCCCGCACTTGTGCTCCTGCCTGATGCCTAGCCCGCACTTGTGCCCCTGCCTTAGGCCTAGCCCGTACTTGTGCCCTGCCTTAAGCCTTGCCCGCACTTGTGCCCCTGCCCTATGCCTAGCCCGCACTTGTGCTCCTGTCTGATGCCTAGCCCGCACTTGTGCCCCTGCCTTAAGCCTAGCCCGCACTTGTGCCCCTGCCTTAAGCCTAGCCTGCACTTGTGCCCCTGCCTTATGCCTAGCCCGCACTTGTGCCCCTGCCTTATGCCTAGCCTGCACTTGTGCCCCTACCTTATGCCTAGCCCGCACTTGTGCCCCTGCCTTATGCCTTGCCCGCACTTGTGCCCCTGCCTTATGCCTTGCCCGCACTTGTGCCCCTGCCTTATGCCTAGCCCGCACTTGTGCCCCTGCCTTATGCCTAGCCCGCACTTGTGCCCCTGCCTTATGCTTAGCCAGCAATTGTGCCCCTGCCTTATGCCTAGCCAGCACTTGTTCCCCTGCCTTATGCCTAGCCAGCACTTGTGCACCTGCCTTATGCCTAGCCAGCACTTGTGCCCCTGCCTTATGCCTAGCCAGCACTTGTGCCCCTGCCTTATGCCTAGCCAGCACTTGTGCCCCTGCCTAATGCCTAGCCAGCTGCCTTATGCCTAGCCCGCACTTGTGCCCCTGCCTTATGCCTAGCCAGCACTTGTGCCCCTGCCTTATGCCTAGCCAGCACTTGTGCCCCTGCCTTATGCCTAGACCGCACTTGTGCCCCTGCCTTATGCCTAGACCGCACTTGTGCCCCTGCCTTATGCCTAGACCGCACTTGTGCCCCTGTCTTATGCCTAGACCGCACTTGTGCCCCTGCCTTATGCCTAGACCGCACTTGTGCCCCTGCCTTATGCCTAGACCGCACTTGTGCCCCTGCCTTATGCATAGACCGCACTTGTGCCCCTGCCTTATGCCCAGACCGCATTTGTGCCCCTGCCTTATGCCTAGCCCGCACTTGTGCTCCTGCCTGATGCCTAGCCCGCACTTGTGCCCCTGCCTTAAGCCTAGGCCGCACTTGTGCCCTGCCTTATGCCTAGCCAGCACTTGTGCCCCTGCCTTATGCCTAGCCCGCACTTGTGCCCCTGCCTTATGCCTAGCCAGCACTTGTGCCCCTGCCTTATGCCTAGCCAGCACTTGTGCCCCTGCCTTATGCCTAGCAAGCACTTGTGCCCCTGCCTTATGCCTAGCCAGCACTTGTGCCCCTGCCTTATGCCTAGCCAGCACTTGTGCCCCTGCCTTATGCCTAGCCAGCACTTGTGCCCCTGCCTTATGCCTAGCCAGCACTTGTGCCCCTGCGTTATGCCTAGCCAGCACTTGTGCCCCTGCCTTATGCCTAGCCAGCACTTGTGCCCCTGCCTTATGCCTAGCCAGCACTTGTGCCCCTGCCTTATGCATAGCCAGCACTTGTGCCCCTGCCTTATGCCTAGCCAGCACTTGTGCCCCCGCCTTAAGCCTAGCCTGCACTTGTGCCCCTGCCTTAAGCCTAGCCTGCACTTGTGCCCCTGCCTTATGCCTAGCCCGCACTTGTGCCCCTGCCTTATGCCTAGCCCGCACTTGTGCCCCTGCCTTATGCCTTGCCCGCACTTGAGCCCCTGCCTTATGCCTAGCCCGCACTTGTGCCCCTGCCTCATGCCTAGCCCGCACTTGTGCCCCTGCCTTATGCCTAGCCAGCACTTGTGCCCCTGCCTTATGCCTAGCCAGCACTTGTTCCCCTGCCTTATGCCTAGCCAGCACTTGTGCCCCTGCCTTATGCCTAGCCAGCACTTGTGCCCCTGCCTTATGCCTAGCCAGCACTTGTGCCCCTGCCTTATGCCTAGCCAGCACTTGTGCCCCTGCCTAATGCCTAGCCAGCTGCCTTATGCCTAGCCCGCACTTGTGCCCCTCCCTTATGCCTAGCCAGCACTTGTGCCCCTGCCTTATGCCTAGCCAGCACTTGTACCCCTGCCTTATGCCTAGACCGCACTTGTGCCCCTGCCTTATGCCTAGACCGCACTTGTGCCCCTGCCTTATGCCTAGACCGCACTTGTGCCCCTGCCTTATGCCTAGACCGCACTTGTGCCCCTGCCTTATGCCTAGACCGCACTTGTGCCCCTGCCTTATGCATAGACCGCACTTGTGCCCCTGCCTTATGCCCAGACCGCATTTGTGCCCCTGCCTTATGCCTAGCCCGCACTTGTGCTCCTGCCTGATGCCTAGCCCGCACTTGTGCCCCTGCCTTAAGCCTAGCCCGCACTTGTGCCCTGCCTTAAGCCTAGCCCGCACTTGTGCCCCTGCCCTATACCTAGCCCGCACTTGTGCTCCTGCCTGATGCCTAGCCCGCACTTGTGCCCCTGCCTTAAGCCTAGCCCGCACTTGTGCCCCTGCCTTAAGCCTAGCCTGCACTTGTGCCCCTGCCTTAAGCCTAGCCTGCACTTGTGCCCCTGCCTTATGCCTAGCCCGCACTTGTGCCCCTGCCTTATGCCTAGCCCGCACTTGTGCCCCTGCCTTATGCCTAGCCCGCACTTGTGCCCCTGCCTTATGCCTTGCCCGCACTTGTGCCCCTGCCTTATGCCTAGCCCGCACTTGTGCCCCTGCCTTATGCCTAGCCCGCACTTGTGCCCCTGCCTTATGCCTAGCCAGCACTTGTGCCCCTGCCTTATGCCTAGCCAGCACTTGTGCCCCTGCCTTATGCCTAGCCAGCACTTGTGCCCCTGCCTTATGCCTAGCCAGCACTTGTGCCCCTGCCTTATGCCTAGCCAGCACTTGTGCCCCTGCCTTATGCCTAGCCAGCACTTGTGCCCCTGCCTAATGCCTAGCCAGCTGCCTTATGCCTAGCCCGCACTTGTGCCCCTGCCTTATGCCTAGCCAGCACTTGTGCCCCTGCCTTATGCCTAGCCAGCACTTGTGCCCCTGCCTTATGCCTAGACCGCACTTGTGCCCCTGCCTTATGCCTAGACCGCACTTGTGCCCCTGCCTTATGCCTAGACCGCACTTGTGCCCCTGCCTTATGCCTAGACCGCACTTGTGCCCCTGCCTTATGCCTAGACCGCACTTGTGCCCCTGCCTTATGCATAGACCGCACTTGTGCCCCTGCCTTATGCCCAGACCGCATTTGTGCCCCTGCCTTATGCCTAGCCCGCACTTGTGCTCCTGCCTGATGCCTAGCCCGCACTTGTGCCCCTGCCTTAATCCTAGCCCGCACTTGTGCCCTGCCTTAAGCCTAGCCCGCACTTGTGCCCCTGCCCTATGCCTAGCCCGCACTTGTGCTCCTGCCTTAAGCCTAGCCCGCACTTGTGCCCCTGCCTTAAGCCTAGCCCACACTTGTGCCCCTGCCTAATGCCTAGCCAGCACTTGTGCCCCTGCCTTATGCCTAGCCAGCACTTGTGCCCCTGCCTTAAGCCTAGCCCGCACTTGTGCCCCTGCCTTATGCCTAGCCAGCACTTGTGCCCCTGCCTTATGCCTAGCCAGCCCTTGTGCCCCTGCCTTATGCCTAGCCAGCCCTTGTGCCCCTGCCTTATGCCTAGCCAGCCCTTGTGCCCCTGCCTTATGCCTAGCCAGCCCTTGTGCCCCTGCCTTATGCCTAGCCAGCACTTGTGCCCCTGCCTTATGCCTAGCCAGCACTTGTGCCCCTGCCTTATTGTTTTTTGTCTTTAGCTTCATGTTGATTATGCACACAGGGCAGGTTTTACGCTCTTCGCTCTTGTCCCGTCTGAATGCACATGCACGACTGTAATTGGGGACGAAGGCATTACCCAATTACGGAGGACAGACAAGATGTGCCTGGTCGCTTGGAGCATGGGGGTTATGGAGTGGCTCCGCACTGTACAATAGAGGATCTAGTTCTAAATGTCCAAGTACAGAGTAGAGGGGTGAAAGCTAGCTCTTCACCCCTAAGGGTGCCTATCCCTTTATGCAAAGAGTGCAAAGAGTTAGCCGTATGCCTTATGTGTAGCCATTACTTGTGCCCCTGCCTTAAGCCTAGCCTGCACACGTGCCCCTGCCTTATGCCTAACCAGCACTTGTGCCCCTGCCTTATTCCTAGCCAGCACTTGTGCCCCTGCCTTATGCCTAGCCAGCACTTGTGCCCCTGCCTTATGCCTAGCCAGCACTTGTGCCCCTGCCTTATGCCTAGCCAGCACTTGTGCCCCTGCCTTATGCCTACCAGCACTTGTGCCCCTGCCTCATGCCTACCAGCACTTGTGCCCCTGCCTTATGCCTAGCCAGCACTTGTGCCTCTGCCTTATGCCTAGCCAGCACTTGTGCCCCTGCCTTATGCCTAGCCAGCACTTGTGCCCCTGCCTTATGCCTAGCCAGCACTTGTGCCCCTGCCTTATGCCTAGCCAGCACTTGTGTCCCTACCTTATGCCTAGCCAGCACTTGTGCCCCTGCCTTATGCCTAGCCAGCACTTGTGCCCCTGCCTTATGCCTAGCCAGCACTTGTGCCCCTGCCTTATGCCTAGCCCGCACTTGTGCCCCTGCCTTATGCCTAGCCCGCACTTGTGCCTCTGCCTTATGCTTAGCCAGCACTTGTGCCCCTGCCTTATGCCTAGCCAGCACTTGTGCCCCTGCCTTATGCCTACCCGTATGCCTTATGCCTAGCCCGCACTTGTGCCCCTGCCTTATGCCTAGCCAGCACACTTGCGCCCCTGCCTTATGCCTAGCCAGCACACTTGCGCCCCTGCCTTATGCCTAGCCAGCACACTTGCGCCCCTGCCTTATGCCTAGCCAGCACACTTGCGCCCCTGCCTTATGCCTAGCCAGCACACTTGCGCCCCTGCCTTATGCCTAGCCAGCACACTTGCGCCCCTGCCTTATGCCTAGCCAGCACACTTGCGCCCCTGCCTTATGCCTAGCCAGCACACTTGCGCCCCTGCCTTATGCCTAGCCAGCACACTTGCGCCCCTGCCTTATGCCTAGCCAGCACACTTGCGCCCCTGCCTTATGCCTAGCCAGCACACTTGCGCCCCTGCCTTATGCCTAGCCAGCACACTTGCGCCCCTGCCTTATGCCTAGCCAGCACACTTGCGCCCCTGCCTTATGCCTAGCCAGCACACTTGCGCCCCTGCCTTATGCCTAGCCAGCACACTTGTGACCCTGCCTTATGCCTAGCCAGAATTTTTGAGCCCCTTGCATTATTGTTTTTTGTCTTTAGCTTCATGTTGGTTATGCACACAAAGCAGGCTTTACGCTCTTCGCTCTTGTCCCGTCTGAATGCACATGCACGACTGTAATTAAGGACGAAAACATTACCCATTTACGGAGGACAGACAAGATGTGCCTGGTCGCTTGGAGCATGGGGGTTATGGAATGGCTCCGCACTGTACAACAAAGGATCTAGTCCTAAATGTCCAAATATAGAGCAGAGCGGTGAAAGCTAGCTCTTCACCCCTATGGGTGCCTATCCCTTGATGCAAAGAGTGCAAAGAGTTAGCCGTATGCCTTATGTGTAGCCATCACTTGTACCCCTGCCTTAAGCCTAGCCTGCACAGGTGCCTCTGCCTTATGCTTAGTTTGCACTTATGCCCCTGCCTTATGCCTAGCCCGCACTTGTGCCCCTGCCTTATGCCTAGCCAGCACTTGTGCCCCTGCCTTATGCCTAGTTTGCGCTTGTGCCTCTGCCTTATGCCTAGCTTGCACTTGTGCCTCTGCCTTATGCCTAGCCTGCACTTGTGCCTCTGCCTTATGCCTAGCCAGCACTTGTGCCTCTGCCTTATGCCTAGCCAGCACTTGTGCCTCTGCCTTATGCCTAGCCAGTACTTGTGCCCCTGCCTTATGCTTAGCCAGCACTTGTGCCCCTGCCTTATGCCTAGCCAGCACTTGTGCCCCTGCCTTATGCCTAGCAAGCACTTTTGTGCCCCTGCCTTATGCCTAGCCAGCTCTTTTGAGCCCCTGCCTTATGCCTAGCCAGCACTTTTGAGCCCCTTGCATTATTGTTTTTTGTCTTTAGCTTCATGTTGGTTATGCACACAAAGCAGGCTTTAAGCTCTTCACTCTTGTCCAGTCTGAATGCACATGCACGACTGTAATTGGGGACGAAGGCATTACACATTTACGGAGGACAGACAAGATGTGCCTGGTCGCTTGGAGCATGGGGGTTATGGAGTGGCTGTGCACTGTACAACAAAGGATCTAGTCCTAAATGTCCAAGTACAGAGTAGAAGGGTGAAAGCTAGCTCTTCACCCCTATGGGTGCCTATGCCTTTATGCAAAGAGTGCAAAGAGTTAGCCGTATGCCTTATATGTAGCCATCACTTGTACCCCTGCCTAAAGCCTAGCCTGCACAGGTGCCTCTGCATTATGCTTAGTTTGCACTTGTGCCTCTGCCTTATGCTTAGTTTGCACTTGTGCCCCTGCTTTAATCCTAGCCCGCACTTGTGCCCCTGCCTTATGCCTAGCCCGCACTTGTGCCCCTGCCTTATGCCTAGCCCGCACTTGTGCCCCTGCCTTATGCCTAGCCTGCACTTGTGCCCCTGCCTTATGCCTAGCCAGCACTTGTGCCCCTGCCTTATGCCTAGCCCGCACTTGTGCCCCTGCCTTATGCCTAGCCCGCACTTGTGCCCCTGCCTTATGCCTAGCCAGCACTTGTGCCCTCTGCCTTATGTCTAGCCAGCACTTGTGCCCTCTGCCTTATGGCTAGCCAGCACTTGTGCCCTCTGCCTTATGGCTAGCCAGCACTTGTGCCCTCTGCCTTATGCCTAGCCAGCACTTGTGCCCCTGCCTTATGCCTAGCCAGCACTTGTGCCCCTGCCTTATGCCTAGCCAGCACTTGTGCCCCTGCCTTATGCCTAGCCAGCACTTTGCCCCTGCCTTATGCCTAGCCAGCACTTGTGCCCCTGCCTTATGCCTAGCCAGCACTTGTGCCCCTGCCTAATGCCTAACCAGCACTTGTGCCCCTGCCTTATGCCTAGCCAGCACTTGTGCCCCTGCCTTATGCCTAGCCAGCACTTGTGCCCCTGCCTTATGCCTAGCCAGCACTTGTGCCCCTGCCTTATGCCTAGCCAGCACTTGTGCCCCTGCCTTATGCCTAGCCAGCACTTGTGCCCCTGCCTTATGCCTAGCCAGCACTTGTGCCCCTGCCTTATGCCTAGCCAGCACTTGTGCCCCTGCCTTATGCCTTTGCCAGCACTTGTGCCCCTGCCTTATGCCTAGCCAGCACTTGTGCCCCTGCCTTATGCCTAGCCAGCACTTGTGCCCATGCCTTATGCCTAGCCAGCACTTGTGTCCATGCCTTATGCCTAGCCAGCACTTGTGCCCCTGCCTTATGCCTAGCCAGCACTTTTGCCTCTGCCTTATGCCTAGCCAGCATTTGTGCCCATGCCTTATGCCTCGCCAGCACTTGTGCCCATGCCTTATGCCTAGCCAGCACTTGTGCCCCTGTCTTATGCCTAGCCAGCACTTGTGCCCATGCCTTATGCCTAGCCAGCATTTGTGCCCATGCCTTATGCCTAGCCAGCACTTGTGCCCCTGCCTTATGCCTAGCCAGCACTTGTGCCCCTGCCTTATGCCTAGCCAGCACTTGTGCCCCTGCCTTATGCCTAGCCAGCACTTGTGCCCCTGCCTTATGCCTAGCCAGCACTTGTGCCCCTGCCTTATGCCTAGCCAGCACTTGTGCCCCTGCCTTACGCCTTGCCAGCACTTGTGCCCCTGCCTTACGCCTAGCCAGCACTTGTGCCCCTGCCTTATGCCTAGCCAGCACTTGTGCCCCTGCCTTATGCCTAGCCAGCACTTGTGCCCCTGCCTTATGCCTAGCCAGCACTTGTGCCCCTGCCTTATGCCTAGCCAGCACTTGTGCCCCTGCCTTATGCCTAGCCAGCACTTGTGCCCCTGCCTTATGCCTAGCCAGCACTTGTGCCCCTGCCTTATGCCTAGCCAGCACTTGTGCCCCTGCCTTATGCCTAGCCAGCACTTGTGCCCCTGCCTTATGCCTAGCCAGCACTTGTGCCCCTGCCTTATGCCTTGCCAGCACTTGTGCCCCTGCCATATGCCTAGCCCGCACTTGTGCCCCTGCCTTATGCCTAGCCGTATGCCTTATGCCTAGCCCGCACTGGTGCCCCTGCCTTATGCCTAGCCGTATGCCTTATGCCTAGCCCGCACTGGTGCCCCTGCCTTATGCCTAGCCGTATGCCTTATGCCTAGCCCGCACTGGTGCCCCTGCCTTATGCCTAGCCGTATGCCTTATGCCTTGCCCGCACTTGTGCCCCTGCCTTATGCCTAGCCCGCACTTGTGCCCCTGCCTTATGCCTAGACCGCACTTGTGCCCCTGCCTTATGCCTAGCCCGCACTTGTGCCCCTGCCTTATGCCTAGCCCGCGCTTGTGCCCCTGCCTTATGCCTAGCCCGCGCTTGTGCCCCTGCCTTATGCCTAGCCCGCGCTTGTGCCCCTGCCTTATGCCTAGACCGCGCTTGTGCCCCTGCCTTATGCCTAGACCGCACTTGTGCCCCTGCCTTATGCCTAGACCGCACTTGTGCCCCTGCCTTATGCCTAGACCGCACTTGTGCCCCTGCCTTATGCCTAGACCGCACTTGTGCCCCTGCCTTATGCCTAGACCGCACTTGTGCCCCTGCCTTATGCCTAGCCAGCACTTGTGCCCCTGCCTTATGCCTAGCCAGCACTTGTGCCCCTGCCTTATGCCTAGCCAGCACTTGTGTCCCTACCTTATGCCTAGCCAGCACTTGTGCCCCTGCCTTATGCCTAGCCAGCACTTGTGCCCCTGCCTTATGCCTAGCCAGCACTTGTGCCCCTGCCTTATGCCTAGCCCGCACTTGTGCCCCTGCCTTATGCCTAGCCCGCACTTGTGCCTCTGCCTTATGCTTAGCCAGCACTTGTGCCCCTGCCTTATGCCTAGCCAGCACTTGTGCCCCTGCCTTATGCCTACCCGTATGCCTTATGCCTAGCCCGCACTTGTGCCCCTGCCTTATGCCTAGCCAGCACACTTGCGCCCCTGCCTTATGCCTAGCCAGCACACTTGCGCCCCTGCCTTATGCCTAGCCAGCACACTTGCGCCCTTGCCTTATGCCTAGCCAGCACACTTGCGCCCCTGCCTTATGCCTAGCCAGCACACTTGCGCCCCTGCCTTATGCCTAGCCAGCACATTTGCGCCCCTGCCTTATGCCTAGCCAGCACACTTGCGCCCCTGCCTTATGCCTAGCCAGCACACTTGCGCCCCTGCCTTATGCCTAGCCAGCACACTTGCGCCCCTGCCTTATGCCTAGCCAGCACACTTGCGCCCCTGCCTTATGCCTAGCCAGCACACTTGCGCCCCTGCCTTATGCCTAGCCAGCACACTTGTGCCCCTGCCTTATGCCTAGCCAGCACACTTGCGCCCCTGCCTTATGCCTAGCCAGCACACTTGCGACCCTGCCTTATGCCTAGCCAGAATTTTTGAGCCCCTTGCATTATTGTTTTTTGTCTTTAGCTTCATGTTGGTTATGCACACAAAGCAGGCTTTGCGCTCTTTGCCCTTGTCCCGTCTGAATGCACATGCACGACTGTAATTAAGGACGAAAACATTACCCATTTACGGAGGACAGACAAGATGTGCCTGGTCGCTTGGAGCATGGGGGTTATGGAATGGCTCCGCACTGTACAACAAAGGATCTAGTTCTAAATGTCCAAATATAGAGCAGAGCGGTGAAAGCTAGCTCTTCACCCCTATGGGTGCCTATCCCTTTATGCAAAGAGTGCAAAGAGTTAGCCGTATGCCTTATGTGTAGCCATCACTTGTACCCCTGCCTTAAGCCTAGCCTGCACAGGTGCCTCTGCCTTATGCTTAGTTTGCACTTATGCCCCTGCCTTATGCCTAGCCCGCACTTGTGCACCTGCCTTATGCCTAGCCCGCACTTGTGCCCCTGCCTTATGCCTAGCCAGCACTTGTGCCCCTGCCTTATGCCTAGCCAGCACTTGTGCCCTTGCCTTATGCCCAGCCCGCAATTGTACCTCTGCCTTATGCCTAGTTTGCGCTTGTGCCTCTGCCTTATGCCTAGCTTGCACTTGTGCCTCTGCCTTATGCCTAGCCTGCACTTGTGCCTCTGCCTTATGCCTAGCCAGCACTTGTGCCTCTGCCTTATGCCTAGCCAGCACTTGTGCCTCTGCCTTATGCCTAGCCAGTACTTGTGCCCCTGCCTTATGCTTAGCCAGCACTTGTGCCCCTGCCTTATGCCTAGCCAGCACTTGTGCCCCTGCCTTATGCCTAGCAAGCACTTTTGTGCCCCTGCCTTATGCCTAGCCAGCTCTTTTGAGCCCCTGCCTTATGCCTAGCCAGCACTTTTGAGCCCCTTGCATTATTGTTTTTTGTCTTTAGCTTCATGTTGGTTATGCACACAAAGCAGGCTTTAAGCTCTTCACTCTTGTCCAGTCTGAATGCACATGCACGACTGTAATTGGGGACGAAGGCATTACACATTTACGGAGGACAGACAAGATGTGCCTGGTCGCTTGGAGCATGGGGGTTATGGAGTGGCTGTGCACTGTACAACAAAGGATCTAGTCCTAAATGTCCAAGTACAGAGTAGAAGGGTGAAAGCTAGCTCTTCACCCCTATGGGTGCCTATGCCTTTATGCAAAGAGTGCAAAGAGTTAGCCGTATGCCTTATATGTAGCCATCACTTGTACCCCTGCCTAAAGCCTAGCCTGCACAGGTGCCTCTGCATTATGCTTAGTTTGCACTTGTGCCTCTGCCTTATGCTTAGTTTGCACTTGTGCCCCTGCTTTAATCCTAGCCCGCACTTGTGCCCCTGCCTTATGCCTAGCCCGCACTTGTGCCCCTGCCTTATGCCTAGCCCGCACTTGTGCCCCTGCCTTATGCCTAGCCTGCACTTGTGCCCCTGCCTTATGCCTAGCCAGCACTTGTGCCCCTGCCTTATGCCTAGCCCGCACTTGTGCCCCTGCCTTATGCCTAGCCCGCACTTGTGCCCCTGCCTTATGCCTAGCCAGCACTTGTGCCCTCTGCCTTATGTCTAGCCAGCACTTGTGCCCTCTGCCTTATGGCTAGCCAGCACTTGTGCCCTCTGCCTTATGGCTAGCCAGCACTTGTGCCCTCTGCCTTATGCCTAGCCAGCACTTGTGCCCCTGCCTTATGCCTAGCCAGCACTTGTGCCCCTGCCTTATGCCTAGCCAGCACTTGTGCCCCTGCCTTATGCCTAGCCAGCACTTTGCCCCTGCCTTATGCCTAGCCAGCACTTGTGCCCCTGCCTTATGCCTAGCCAGCACTTGTGCCCCTGCCTTATGCCTAACCAGCACTTGTGCCCCTGCCTTATGCCTAGCCAGCACTTGTGCCCCTGCCTTATGCCTAGCCAGCACTTGTGCCCCTGCCTTATGCCTAGCCAGCACTTGTGCCCCTGCCTTATGCCTAGCCAGCACTTGTGCCCCTGCCTTATGCCTAGCCAGCACTTGTGCCCCTGCCTTATGCCTTTGCCAGCACTTGTGCCCCTGCCTTATGCCTAGCCAGCACTTGTGCCCCTGCCTTATGCCTAGCCAGCACTTGTGCCCATGCCTTATGCCTAGCCAGCACTTGTGCCCATGCCTTATGCCTAGCCAGCACTTGTGCCTCTGCCTTATGCCTAGCCAGCATTTGTGCCCATGCCTTATGCCTCGCCAGCACTTGTGCCCATGCCTTATGCCTAGCCAGCACTTGTGCCCCTGCCTTATGCCTAGCCAGCACTTGTGCCCCTGCCTTATGCCTAGCCAGCACTTGTGCCCATGCCTTATGCCTAGCCAGCACTTGTGCCCATGCCTTATGCCTAGCCAGCACTTGTGCCCCTGCCTTATGCCTAGCCAGCACTTGTGCCCCTGCCTTATGCCTAGCCAGCACTTGTGCCCCTGCCTTATGCCTAGCCAGCACTTGTGCCCCTGCCTTATGCCTAGCCAGCACTTGTGCCCCTGCATTATGCCTAGCCAGCACTTGTGCCCCTGCCTTATGCCTAGCCAGCACTTGTGCCCCTGCCTTATGCCTAGCCAGCACTTGTGCCCCTGCCTTATGCCTAGCCAGCACTTGTGCCCCTGCCTTATGCCTAGCCAGCACTTGTGCCCCTGCCTTATGCCTAGCCAGCACTTGTGCCCCTGCCTTATGCCTAGCCAGCACTTGTGCCCCTGCCTTATGCCTAGCCAGCACTTGTGCCCCTGCCTTATGCCTAGCCAGCACTTGTGCCCCTGCCTTATGCCTAGCCAGCACTTGTGCCCCTGCCTTATGCCTAGCCAGCACTTGTGCCCCTGCCTTATGCCTAGCCAGCACTTGTGCCCCTGCCTTATGCCTAGCCAGCACTTGTGCCCCTGCCTTATGCCTAGCCAGCACTTGTGCCCCTGCCTTATGCCTAGCCAGCACTTGTGCCCCTGCCTTATGCCTAGCCAGCACTTGTGCCCCTGCCTTATGCCTAGCCAGCACTTGTGCCCCTGCCTTATGCCTAGCCAGCACTTGTGCCCCTGCCTTATGCCTAGCCAGCACTTGTGCCCCTGCCTTATGCCTAGCCAGCACTCGTGCCCCTGCCTTATGCCTAGCCAGCACTCGTGCCCCTGCCTTATGCCTAGCCAGCACTCGTGCCCCTGCCTTATGCCTAGCCAGCACTCGTGCCCCTGCCTTATGCCTAGCCAGCACTCGTGCCCCTGCCTTATGCCTAGCCAGCACTCGTGCCCCTGCCTTATGCCTAGCCAGCACTCGTGCCCCTGCCTTATGCCTAGCCAGCACTCGTGCCCCTGCCTTATGCCTAGCCAGCACTCGTGCCCCTGCCTTATGCCTAGCCAGCACTCGTGCCCCTGCCTTATGCCTAGCCAGCACTCGTGCCCCTGCCTTATGCCTAGCCAGCACTCGTGCCCCTGCCTTATGCCTAGCCAGCACTCGTGCCCCTGCCTTATGCCTAGCCAGCACTCGTGCCCCTGCCTTATGCCTAGCCAGCACTCGTGCCCCTGCCTTATGCCTAGCCAGCACTCGTGCCCCTGCCTTATGCCTAGCCAGCACTCGTGCCCCTGCCTTATGCCTAGCCAGCACTCGTGCCCCTGCCTTATGCCTAGCCAGCACTCGTGCCCCTGCCTTATGCCTAGCCAGCACTCGTGCCCCTGCCTTATGCCTAGCCAGCACTCGTGCCCCTGCCTTATGCCTAGCCAGCACTTGTGCCCCTGCCTTATGCCTAGCCAGCACTTGTGCCCCTGCCTTATGCCTAGCCATCACTTGTGCCCCTGCCTTAAGCCTAGCCCGCACAGGTGCCCCTGCCTTATGCCTAGCCCGCACTTGTGCCCCTGCCTTATGCCTAGACCGCTCTTGTGCCCCTGCCTTATGCCTAGCCCGCGCTTGTGCCCCTGCCTTATGCCTAGCCCGCGCTTGTGCCCCTGCCTTATGCCTAGCCCGCGCTTGTGCCCCTGCCTTATGCCTAGACCGCGCTTGTGCCCCTGCCTTATGCCTAGACCGCGCTTGTGCCCCTGCCTTATGCCTAGACCGCTCTTGTGCCCCTGCCTTATGCCTAGACCGCACTTGTGCCCCTGCCTTATGCCTAGACCGCACTTGTGCCCCTGCCTTATGCCTAGACCGCACTTGTGCCCCTGCCTTATGCCTAGCCAGCACTTGTGCCCCTGCCTTATGCCTTGCCAGCACTTGTGCCCCTGCCATATGCCTAGCCCGCACTTGTGCCCCTGCCTTATGCCTAGCCGTATGCCTTATGCCTAGCCCGCACTGGTGCCCCTGCCTTATGCCTAGCCGTATGCCTTATGCCTTGCCCGCACTTGTGCCCCTGCCTTATGCCTAGCCCGCACTTGTGCCCCTGCCTTATGCCTAGACCGCACTTGTGCCCCTGCCTTATGCCTAGCCCGCACTTGTGCCCCTGCCTTATGCCTAGCCCGCACTTGTGCCCCTGCCTTATGCCTAGCCCGCACTTGTGCCCCTGCCTTATGCCTAGCCAGCACTTGTGCCCCTGCCTTATGCCTAGCCTGCACTTGTGCCCCTGCCTTATGCCTAGCCAGCACTTGTGCCCCTGCCTTATGCCTAGCCAGCACTTGTGCCCCTGCCTTATGCCTAGCCAGCACTTGTGCCCCTGCCTTATGCCTAGCCAGCACTTGTGCCCCTGCCTTATGCCTAGCCAGCACTTGTGCCCCTGCCTTATGCCTAGCCAGCACTTGTGCCCCTGCCTTATGCCTAGCCAGCACTTGTGCCCCTGCCTTATGCCTAGCCAGCACTTGTGCCCTTGCCTTATGCCTAGCCAGCACTTGTGCCCCTGCCTTATGCCTAGCCAGCACTTGTGCCCCTGCCTTATGCCTAGCCATCACTTGTGCCCCTGCCTTAAGCCTAGCCCTCACAGGTGCCCCTGCCTTATGCCTAGCCCGCACTTGTGCCCCTGCCTTATGCCTAGACCGCACTTGTGCCCCTGCCTTATGCCTAGACCGCACTTGTGCCCCTGCCTTATGCCTAGCCCGCACTTGTGCCCCTGCCTTATGCCTAGCCCGCACTTGTGCCCCTGCCTTATGCCTAGCCCGCACTTGTGCCTTTGCCTTATGCCTAGCCCGCACTTGTGCCCCTGCTTTATGCCTAGCCCGCACTTGTGCCCCTGCCTTATGCCTAGCCCGCACTTGTGCCCCTGCCTTATGCCTAGCCCGCACTTGTGCCCCTGCCTTATGCCTAGCCCGCACTTGTGCCCCTGCATTATGCCTAGCCCGCACTTGTGCCCCTGCCTTATGCCTAGCCCGCACTTGTGCCCCTGCCTTATGCCTAGCCAGCACTTGTGCCCCTGCCTTATGCCTAGCCATCACTTGTGCCCCTGCCTTATGCCTAGCCAGCACTTGTGCCCCTGCCTTATGCCTAGTCAGCACTTGTGCCCCTGCCTTATGCCTAGCCAGCACTTGTGCCCCTGCCTTATGCCTAGCCAGCACTTGTGCCCCTGCCTTATGCCTAGCCAGCACTTGTGCCCCTGCCTTATGCCTAGCCATCACTTGTGCCCCTGCCTTATGCCTAGCCAGCACTTGTGCCCCTGCCTTATGCCTAGCCAGCACTTGTGCCCCTGCCTTATGCCTAGCCAGCACTTGTGCCCCTGCCTTAAGCCTAGCCCGCACAGGTGCCCCTGCCTTATGCCTAGACCGCACTTGTGCCCCTGCCTTATGCCTAGACCGCACTTGTGCTCCTGCCTTATGCCTAGCCCGCACTTGTGCCCCTGCCTTATGCCTAGCCCGCACTTGTGCCCCTGCCTTATGCCTAGCCAGCACTTGTGCCCCTGCCTTATGTCTAGCCCGCACTTGTGCCCCTGCCTTATGCCTAGCCCGCACTTGTGCCCCTGCCTTATGCCTAGCCCGCACTTGTGCCCCTGCCTTATGCCTAGCCCGCACTTGTGCCCCTGCATTATGCCTAGCCCGCACTTGTGCCCCTGCCTTATGCCTAGCCCGCACTTGTGCCCCTGCCTTATGCCTAGCCCGCACTTGTGCCCCTGCCTTATGCCTAGCCCGCACTTGTGCCCCTGCCTTATGCCTATCCCGCACTTGTGCCCCTGCCTTATGCCTAGCCAGCACTTGTGCCCCTGCCTTATGCCTAGCCAGCACTTGTGCCCCTGCCTTATGCCTAGCCAGCACTTGTGCCCCTGCCTTATGCCTAGCCAGCACTTGTGCCCCTGCCTTATGCCTAGCCAGCACTTGTGCCCCTGCCTTATGCCTAGCCAGCACTTGTGCCCCTGCCTTATGCCTAGCCCGCACTTGTGCCCCTGCCTTATGCCTAGCCCGCACTTGTGCCCCTGCCTTATGCCTAGCCAGCACTTGTGCCCCTGCCTTATGCCTAGCCAGCACTTGTGCCCCTGCCTTATGCCTAGCCGTATGCCTTATGCCTAGCCAGCACTGGTGCCCCTGCCTTATGCCTAGCCCGCACTTGTGCCCCTGCCTTATGCCTAGCCCGCACTTGTGCCCCTGCCTTATGCCTAGCCAGCACTTGTGCCCCTGCCTTATGCCTAGCCAGCACTTGTGCCCCTGCCTTATGCCTAGCCAGCACTTGTGCCCCTGCCTTATGCCTAGCCAGCACTTGTGCCCCTGCCTTATGCCTAGCCAGCACTTGTGCCCCTGCCTTATGCCTAGCCAGCACTTGTGCCCCTGCCTTATGCCTAGCCAGCACTTGTGCCCCTGCCTTATGCCGAGCCAGCACTTGTGCCCCTGCCTTATGCCTAGCCAGCACTTGTGCCCCTGCCTTATGGCTAGCCAGCACTTGTGCCCCTGCGTTATGCCTAGCCAGCACTTGTGCCCCTGCCTTATGCCTAGCCAGCACTTGTGCCCCTGCCTTATGCCTAGCCAGCACTTGTGCCCCTGCCTTATGCCTAGCCAGCACTTGTGCCCCTTCCTTATGCCTAGCCAGCACTTGTGCGCCTGCCTTATGCCTAGCCAGCACTTGTTCCCCTGCCTTATGCCTAGCCAGCACTTGTGCCCCCGGCCTTAAGCCTAGCCCGCACAGGTGCCCCTGCCTTATGCCTAGCCCGCACTTGTGCCCCTGCCTTATGCCTAGCCAGCACTTGTGCCCCTGCCTTATGCCTAGCCAGCACTTGTGCCCCTGCCTTATGCCTAGCCAGCACTTGTGCCCCTGCCTTATGCCTAGCCAGCACTTGTGCCCCTGCCTAATGCCTAGCCAGCACTTGTGCCCCTGCCTTATGCCTAGCCCGCACTTGTGCCCCTGCCTTATGCCTAGACCGCACTTGTGCCCCTGCCTTATGCCTAGCCAGCACTTGTGCCCCTGCCTTATGCCTAGCCAGCACTTGTGCCCCTGCCTTAAGCCTAGCCTGCACTTGTGCCCCTGCCTTAAGCCTAGCCTGCAATTGTGCCCCTGCCTTATGCCTAGCCCGCACTTGTGCCCCTGCCTTATGCCTAGCCCGCACTTGTGCCCCTGCCTTATGCCTTGCCCGCACTTGAGCCCCTGCCTTATGCCTAGCCCGCACTTGTGCCCCTGCCTCATGCCTAGCCCGCACTTGTGCCCCTGCCTTATGCCTAGCCAGCACTTGTGCCCCTGCCTTATGCCTAGCCAGCACTTGTTCCCCTGCCTTATGCCTAGCCAGCACTTGTGCCCCTGCCTTATGCCTAACCAGCACTTGTGCCCCTGCCTTATGCCTAGCCAGCACTTGTGCCCCTGCCTTATGCCTAGCCAGCACTTGTGCCCCTGCCTAATGCCTAGCCAGCTGCCTTATGCCTAGCCCGCACTTGTGCCCCTGCCTTATGCCTAGCCAGCACTTGTGCCCCTGCCTTATGCCTAGCCAGCACTTGTGCCCCTGCCTTATGCCTAGACCGCACTTGTGCCCCTGCCTTATGCCTAGACCGCACTTGTGCCCCTGCCTTATGCCTAGACCGCACTTGTGCCCCTGCCTTATGCCTAGACCGCACTTGTGCCCCTGCCTTATGCCTAGACCGCACTTGTGCCCCTGCCTTATGCATAGACCGCACTTGTGCCCCTGCCTTATGCCCAGACCGCATTTGTGCCCCTGCCTTATGCCTAGCCCGCACTTGTGCTCCTGCCTGATGCCTAGCCCGCACTTGTGCCCCTGCCTTAAGCCTAGCCCGCACTTGTGCCCTGCCTTAAGCCTAGCCTGCACTTGTGCCCCTGCCCTATACCTAGCCCGCACTTGTGCTCCTGCCTGATGCCTAGCCCGCACTTGTGCCCCTGCCTTAAGCCTAGCCCGCACTTGTGCCCCTGCCTTAAGCCTAGCCTGCACTTGTGCCCCTGCCTTAAGCCTAGCCTGCACTTGTGCCCCTGCCTTATGCCTAGCCCGCACTTGTGCCCCTGCCTTATGCCTAGCCCGCACTTGTGCCCCTACCTTATGCCTAGCCCGCACTTGTGCCCCTGCCTTATGCCTTGCCCGCACTTGTGCCCCTGCCTTATGCCAAGCCCGCACTTGTGCCCCTGCCTTATGCCTAGCCAGCACTTGTGCCCCTGCCTTATGCCTAGCCAGCACTTGTGCCCCTGCCTTATGCCTAGCCAGCACTTGTGCCCCTGCCTTATGCCTAGCCAGCACTTGTGCCCCTGCCTTATGCCTAGCCAGCACTTGTGCCCCTGCCTTATGCCTAGCCAGCACTTGTGCCCCTGCCTTATGCCTAGCCAGCACTTGTGCCCCTGCCTAATGCCTAGCCAGCTGCCTTATGCCTAGCCCGCACTTGTGCCCCTGCCTTATGCCTAGCCAGCACTTGTGCCCCTGCCTTATGCTTAGCCAGCACTTGTGCCCCTGCCTTATGCCTAGACCGCACTTGTGCCCCTGCCTTATGCCTAGACCGCACTTGTGCCCCTGCCTTATGCCTAGACCGCACTTGTGCCCCTGCCTAATGCCTAGACCGCACTTGTGCCCCTGCCCTATGCCTAGACCGCACTTGTGCCCCTGCCTTATGCATAGACCGCACTTGTGCCCCTGCCTTATGCCCAGACCGCATTTGTGCCCCTGCCTTATGCCTAGCCCGCACTTGTGCTCCTGCCTGATGCCTAGCCCGCACTTGTGCCCCTGCCTTAAGCCTAGCCCGCACTTGTGCCCTGCCTTAAGCCTAGCCCGCACTTGTGCCCCTGCCCTATGCCTAGCCCGCACTTGTGCTCCTGCCTTAAGCCTAGCCCGCACTTGTGCCCCTGCCTTAAGCCTAGCCCACACTTGTGCCCCTGCCTAATGCCTAGCCAGCACTTGTGCCCCTGCCTTATGCCTAGCCAGCACTTGTGCCCCTGCCTTATGCCTAGCCAGCACTTGTGCCCCTGCCTTATGCCTAGCCAGCACTTGTGCCCCTGCCTTATGCCTAGCCAGCACTTGTGCCCCTGCCTTAAGCCTAGCCTGCACTTGTGCCCCTGCCTTAAGCCTAGCCTGCACTTGTGCCCCTGCCTTATGCCTAGCCCGCACTTGTGCCCCTGCCTTATGCCTAGCCCGCACTTGTGCCCCTGCCTTATGCCTTGCCCGCACTTGAGCCCCTGCCTTATGCCTAGCCCGCACTTGTGCCCCTGCCTCATGCCTAGACCGCACTTGTGCCCCTGCCTTATGCCTAGCCAGCACTTGTGCCCCTGCCTTATGCCTAGCCAGCACTTGTTCCTCTGCCTTATGCCTAGCCAGCACTTGTGCCCCTGCCTTATGCCTAACCAGCACTTGTGCCCCTGCCTTATGCCTAGCCAGCACTTGTGCCCCTGCCTAATGCCTAGCCAGCTGCCTTATGCCTAGCCCGCACTTGTGCCCCTGCCTTATGCCTAGCCAGCACTTGTGCCCCTGCCTTATGCTTAGCCAGCACTTGTGCCCCTGCCTTATGCCTAGACCGCACTTGTGCCCCTGCCTTATGCCTAGACCGCACTTGTGCCCCTGCCTTATGCCTAGACCGCACTTGTGCCCCTGCCTTATGCCTAGACCGCACTTGTGCCCCTGCCTTATGCCTAGACCGCACTTGTGCCCCTGCCTTATGCATAGACCACACTTGTGCCCCTGCCTTATGCCCAGACCGCATTTGTGCCCCTGCCTTATGCCTAGCCCGCACTTGTGCTCCTGCCTGATGCCTAGCCCGCACTTGTGCCCCTGCCTTAAGCCTAGCCCGCACTTGTGCCCTGCCTTAAGCCTAGCCTGCACTTGTGCCCCTGCCCTATACCTAGCCCGCACTTGTGCTCCTGCCTGATGCCTAGCCCGCACTTGTGCCCCTGCCTTAAGCCTAGCCCGCACTTGTGCCCCTGCCTTAAGCCTAGCCTGCACTTGTGCCCCTGCCTTAAGCCTAGCCTGCACTTGTGCCCCTGCCTTATGCCTAGCCCGCACTTGTGCCCCTGCCTTATGCCTAGCCCGCACTTGTGCCCCTACCTTATGCCTAGCCCGCACTTGTGCCCCTGCCTTATGCCTTGCCCGCACTTGTGCCCCTGCCTTATGCCTAGCCCGCACTTGTGCCCCTGCCTTATGCCTAGCCAGCACTTGTGCCCCTGCCTTATGCCTAGCCAGCACTTGTGCCCCTGCCTTATGCCTAGCCAGCACTTGTGCCCCTGCCTTATGCCTAGCCAGCACTTGTGCCCCTGCCTTATGCCTAGCCAGCACTTGTGCCCCTGCCTTATGCCTAGCCAGCACTTGTGCCCCTGCCTAATGCCTAGCCATCTGCCTTATGCCTAGCCCGCACTTGTGCCCCTGCCTTATGCCTAGCCAGCACTTGTGCCCCTGCCTTATGCTTAGCCAGCACTTGTGCCCCTGCCTTATGCCTAGACCGCACTTGTGCCCCTGCCTTATGCCTAGACCGCACTTGTGCCCCTGCCTTATGCCTAGACCGCACTTGTGCCCCTGCCTTATGCCTAGACCGCACTTGTGCCCCTGCCCTATGCCTAGACCGCACTTGTGCCCCTGCCTTATGCATAGACCGCACTTGTGCCCCTGCCTTATGCCCAGACCGCATTTGTGCCCCTGCCTTATGCCCAGACCGCATTTGTGCCCCTGCCTTATGCCTAGCCCGCACTTGTGCTCCTGCCTGATGCCTAGCCCGCACTTGTGCCCCTGCCTTAAGCCTAGCCCGCACTTGTGCCCTGCCTTAAGCCTAGCCCGCACTTGTGCCCCTGCCCTATGCCTAGCCCGCACTTGTGCTCCTGCCTTAAGCCTAGCCCGCACTTGTGCCCCTGCCTTAAGCCTAGCCCACACTTGTGCCCCTGCCTAATGCCTAGCCAGCACTTGTGCCCCTGCCTTATGCCTAGCCAGCACTTGTGCCCCTGCCTTAAGCCTAGCCCGCACTTGTGCCCCTGCCTTATGCCTAGCCAGCACTTGTGCCCCTGCCTTATGCCTAGCCAGCACTTGTGCCCCTGCCTTATGCCTAGCCAGCCCTTGTGCCCCTGCCTTATGCCTAGCCAGCCCTTGTGCCCCTGCCTTATGCCTAGCCAGCCCTTGTGCCCCTGCCTTATGCCTAGCCAGCACTTGTGCCCCTGCCTTATGCCTAGCCAGCACTTGTGCCCCTGCCTTATTGTTTTTTGTCTTTAGCTTCATGTTGATTATGCACACAGGGCAGGTTTTACGCTCTTCGCTCTTGTCCCGTCTGAATGCACATGCACGACTGTAATTGGGGACGAAGGCATTACCCAATTACGGAGGACAGACAAGATGTGCCTGGTCGCTTGGAGCATGGGGGTTATGGAGTGGCTCCGCACTGTACAATAGAGGATCTAGTTCTAAATGTCCAAGTACAGAGTAGAGGGGTGAAAGCTAGCTCTTCACCCCTAAGGGTGCCTATCCCTTTATGCAAAGAGTGCAAAGAGTTAGCCGTATGCCTTATGTGTAGCCATTACTTGTGCCCCTGCCTTAAGCCTAGCCTGCACACGTGCCCCTGCCTTATGCCTAGCCAGCACTTGTGCCCCTGCCTTATTCCTAGCCAGCACTTGTGCCCCTGCCTTATGCCTAGCCAGCACTTGTGCCCCTGCCTTATGCCTAGCCAGCACTTGTGCCCCTGCCTTATGCCTAGCCAGCACTTGTGCCCCTGCCTTATGCCTACCAGCACTTGTGCCCCTGCCTCATGCCTACCAGCACTTGTGCCCCTGCCTTATGCCTAGACCGCACTTGTGCCCCTGCCTTATGCCTAGCCAGCACTTGTGCCCCTGTCTTATGCCTAGCCAGCACTTGTGCCCCTGCCTTATGCCTAGCCGTATGCCTTATGCCTAGCCCGCACTTGTGCCCCTGCCTTATGCCTAGCCAGCACTTGTGCCCCTGCCTTATGCCTAGTCCGCACTTGTGCCCCTGCCTTATGCTCAGACCGCACTTGTGCCCCTGCCTTATGCCTAGACCGCACTTGTGCCCCTGCCTTATGCCTAGCCAGCACTTGTGCCCCTGCCTTATGCCTAGCCAGCACTTGTGCCCCTGCCTTATGCCTAGCCTGCACTTGTGCCCCTGCCTTATGCCTACCAGCACTTGTGCCCCTGCCTCATGCCTACCAGCACTTGTGCCCCTGCCTTATGCCTAGACAGCACTTGTGCCCCTGCCTTATGCCTAGCCAGCACTTGTGCCCCTGTCTTATGCCTAGCCAGCACTTGTGCCCCTGCCTTATGCCTAGCCGTATGCCTTATGCCTAGCCCGCACTTGTGCCCCTGCCTTATGCCTAGCCAGCACTTGTGCCCCTGCCTTATGCCTAGTCCGCACTTGTGCCCCTGCCTTATGCTCAGACCGCACTTGTGCCCCTGCCTTATGCCAAGACCGCACTTGTGCCCCTGCCTTATGCCTAGCCAGCACTTGTGCCCCTGCCTTATGCCTAGCCAGCACTTGTGCCCCTGCCTTATGCCTAGCCAGCACTTGTGCCCCTGCCTTATGCCTAGCCAGCACTTGTGCCCCTGCCTTATGCCTAGCCAGCACTTGTGCCCCTGCCTTATGCCTAGACCGCACTTGTGCTCCTGCCTTATGCCTAGCCCGCACTTGTGCCCCTGCCTTATGCCTAGCCCGCACTTGTGCCCCTGCCTTATGCCTAGCCAGCACTTGTGCCCCTGCCTTATGCCTAGCCCGCACTTGTGCCCCTGCCTTATGCCTAGCCCGCACTTGTGCCCCTGCCTTATGCCTAGCCCGCACTTGTGCCCCTGCCTTATGCCTAGCCCGCACTTGTGCCCCTGCATTATGCCTAGCCCGCACTTGTGCCCCTGCCTTATGCCTAGCCCGCACTTGTGCCCCTGCCTTATGCCTAGCCCGCACTTGTGCCCCTGCCTTATGCCTAGCCCGCACTTGTGCCCCTGCCTTATGCCTAGCCCGCACTTGTGCCCCTGCCTTATGCCTAGCCAGCACTTGTGCCCCTGCCTTATGCCTAGCCAGCACTTGTGCCCCTGCCGTATGCCTAGCCAGCACTTGTGCCCCTGCCTTATGCCTAGCCAGCACTTGTGCCCCTGCCTTATGCCTAGCCAGCACTTGTGCCCCTGCCTTATGCCTAGCCAGCACTTGTGCCCCTGCCTTATGCCTAGCCCGCACTTGTGCCCCTGCCTTATGCCTAGCCCGCACTTGTGCCCCTGCCTTATGCCTAGCCAGCACTTGTGCCCCTGCCTTATGCCTAGCCAGCACTTGTGCCCCTGCCTTATGCCTAGCCAGCACTTGTGCCCCTGCCTTATGCCTAGCCAGCACTTGTGCCCCTGCCTTATGCCTAGCCAGCACTTGTGCCCCTGCCTTATGCCTAGCCAGCACTTGAGCCCCTGCCTTATGCCTAGCCAGCACTTGTGCCCCTGCGTTATGCCTAGCCAGCACTTGTGCCCCTGCCTTATGCCTAGCCGTATGCCTTATGCCTAGCCAGCACTGGTGCCCCTGCCTTATGCCTAGCCCGCACTTGTGCCCCTGCCTTATGCCTAGCCCGCACTTGTGCCCCTGCCTTATGCCTAGCCAGCACTTGTGCCCCTGCCTTATGCCTAGCCAGCACTTGTGCCCCTGCCTTATGCCTAGCCAGCACTTGTGCCCCTGCCTTATGCCTAGCCAGCACTTGTGCCCCTGCCTTATGCCTAGCCAGCACTTGTGCCCCTGCCTTATGCCTAGCCAGCACTTGTGCCCCTGCTTTATGCCTAGCCAGCACTTGTGCCCCTGCTTTATGCCTAGCCAGCACTTGTGCCCCTGCCTTATGCCTAGCCAGCACTTGTGCCCCTTCCTTATGCCTAGCCAGCACTTGTGCCCCTGCCTTATGCCTAGCCAGCACTTGTTCCCCTGCCTTATGCCTAGCCAGCACTTGTGCCCCCGGCCTTAAGCCTAGCCCGCACAGGTGCCCCTGCCTTATGCCTAGCCCGCACTTGTGCCCCTGCCTTATGCCTAGACCGCACTTGTGCCCCTGCCTTATGCCTAGCCAGCACTTGTGCCCCTGCCTTATGCCTAGCCAGCACTTGTGCCCCTGCCTTATGCCTAGCCAGCACTTGTGCCCCTGCCTTAAGCCTAGCCTGCACTTGTGCCCCTGCCTTAAGCCTAGCCTGCACTTGTGCCCCTGCCTTATGCCTAGCCCGCACTTGTGCCCCTGCCTTATGCCTAGCCCGCACTTGTGCCCCTGCCTTATGCCTTGCCCGCACTTGAGCCCCTGCCTTATGCCTAGCCCGCACTTGTGCCCCTGCCTTATGCCTAGCCAGCACTTGTGCCCCTGCCTTATGCCTAGCCAGCACTTGTGCCCCTGTCTTATGCCTAGCCAGCACTTGTTCCCCTGCCTTATGCCTAGCCAGCACTTGTGCCCCTGCCTTATGCCTAACCAGCACTTGTGCCCCTGCCTTATGCCTAGCCAGCACTTGTGCCCCTGCCTTATGCCTAGCCAGCACTTGTGCCCCTGCCTAATGCCTAGCCAGCTGCCTTATGCCTAGCCCGCACTTGTGCCCCTGCCTTATGCCTAGCCAGCACTTGTGCCCCTGCCTTATGCCTAGCCAGCACTTGTGCCCCTGCCTTATGCCTAGCCAGCACTTGTGCCCCTGCCTTATGCCTAGCCAGCACTTGTGCCCCTGCCTTATGCCTAGCCAGCACTTGTGCCCCTGCCTTATGCCTAGCCAGCACTTGTGCCCCTGCCTTATGCCTAGCCAGCACTTGTGCCCCTGCCTTATGCCTAGCCAGCACTTGTGCCCCTGCCTTATGCCTAGACCGCACTTGTGCCCCTGCCTTATGCCTAGACCGCACTTGTGCCCCTGCCTTATGCCTAGCCAGCACTTGTGCCCCTGCCTTATGCCTAGCCAGCACTTGTGCCCCTGCCTTATGCCTAGCCAGCACTTGTGCCCCTGCCTTATGCCTAGCCAGCACTTGTGCCCCTGCCTTATGCCTAGCCAGCACTTGTGCCCCTGCCTTATGCCTAGCCAGCACTTGTGCCCCTGCCTTATGCCTAGCCAGCACTTGTGCCCCTGCCTTATGCCTAGCCAGCACTTGTGCCCCTGCCTTATGCCTAGCCAGCACTCGTGCCCCTGCCTTATGCCTAGCCAGCACTCGTGCCCCTGCCTTATGCCTAGCCAGCACTCGTGCCCCTGCCTTATGCCTAGCCAGCACTCGTGCCCCTGCCTTATGCCTAGCCAGCACTCGTGCCCCTGCCTTATGCCTAGCCAGCACTCGTGCCCCTGCCTTATGCCTAGCCAGCACTCGTGCCCCTGCCTTATGCCTAGCCAGCACTCGTGCCCCTGCCTTATGCCTAGCCAGCACTCGTGCCCCTGCCTTATGCCTAGCCAGCACTCGTGCCCCTGCCTTATGCCTAGCCAGCACTCGTGCCCCTGCCTTATGCCTAGCCAGCACTCGTGCCCCTGCCTTATGCCTAGCCAGCACTCGTGCCCCTGCCTTATGCCTAGCCAGCACTCGTGCCCCTGCCTTATGCCTAGCCAGCACTCGTGCCCCTGCCTTATGCCTAGCCAGCACTCGTGCCCCTGCCTTATGCCTAGCCAGCACTCGTGCCCCTGCCTTATGCCTAGCCAGCACTCGTGCCCCTGCCTTATGCCTAGCCAGCACTCGTGCCCCTGCCTTATGCCTAGCCAGCACTCGTGCCCCTGCCTTATGCCTAGCCAGCACTCGTGCCCCTGCCTTATGCCTAGCCAGCACTCGTGCCCCTGCCTTATGCCTAGCCAGCACTCGTGCCCCTGCCTTATGCCTAGCCAGCACTCGTGCCCCTGCCTTATGCCTAGCCAGCACTCGTGCCCCTGCCTTATGCCTAGCCAGCACTCGTGCCCCTGCCTTATGCCTAGCCAGCACTCGTGCCCCTGCCTTATGCCTAGCCAGCACTTGTGCCCCTGCCTTATGCCTAGCCAGCACTTGTGCCCCTGCCTTATGCCTAGCCAGCACTTGTGCCCCTGCCTTATGCCTAGCCAGCACTTGTGCCCCTGCCTTATGCCTTGCCAGCACTTGTGCCCCTGCCATATGCCTAGCCCACACTTGTGCCCCTGCCTTATGCCTAGCCCGCACTTGTGCCCCTGCCTTATGCCTAGACCGCTCTTGTGCCCCTGCCTTATGCCTAGCCCGCGCTTGTGCCCCTGCCTTATGCCTAGCCCGCGCTTGTGCCCCTGCCTTATGCCTAGCCCGCGCTTGTGCCCCTGCCTTATGCCTAGACCGCGCTTGTGCCCCTGCCTTATGCCTAGACCGCGCTTGTGCCCCTGCCTTATGCCTAGACCGCACTTGTGCCCCTGCCTTATGCCTAGACCGCACTTGTGCCCCTGCCTTATGCCTAGACCGCACTTGTGCCCCTGCCTTATGCCTAGACCGCACTTGTGCCCCTGCCTTATGCCTAGCCAGCACTTGTGCCCCTGCCTTATGCCTTGCCAGCACTTGTGCCCCTGCCATATGCCTAGCCCGCACTTGTGCCCCTGCCTTATGCCTAGCCGTATGCCTTATGCCTAGCCCGCACTGGTGCCCCTGCCTTATGCCTAGCCGTATGCCTTATGCCTTGCCCGCACTTGTGCCCCTGCCTTATGCCTAGCCCGCACTTGTGCCCCTGCCTTATGCCTAGACCGCACTTGTGCCCCTGCCTTATGCCTAGCCCGCACTTGTGCCCCTGCCTTATGCCTAGCCCGCACTTGTGCCCCTGCCTTATGCCTAGCCCGCACTTGTGCCCCTGCCTTATGCCTAGCCAGCACTTGTGCCCCTGCCTTATGCCTAGCCAGCACTTGTGCCCCTGCCTTATGCCTAGCCAGCACTTGTGCCCCTGCCTTATGCCTAGCCCGCACTTGTGCCCCTGACTTATGCCTAGCCCGCACTTGTGCCTTTGCCTTATGCCTAGCCCGCACTTGTGCCCCTGCCTTATGCCTAGCCCGCACTTGTGCCCCTGCCTTATGTCTAGCCAGCACTTGTGCCCTTGCCTTATGCCTAGCCAGCACTTGTGCCCCTGCCTTATGCCTAGCCAGCACTTGTGCCTCTGCCTTATGCTTAGCCAGCACTTGTGCCCCTGCCTTTTGCCTAGCCCGAACTTGTGCCCCTGCCTTATGCCTAGCCCGCACTTGTGCCCCTGCCTTATGCCTAGCCCGCACTTGTGCCCCTGCCTTATGCCTAGCCCGCACTTGTGCCCCTGCCTTATGCCTAGCCCGCACTTGTGCCCCTGCCTTATGCCTAGCCCGCACTTGTGCCCCTGCCTTATGCCTAGCCCGCACTTGTGCCCCTGCCTTATGCCTTGCCCGCACTTGTGCCCCTTCCTTATGCCTAGCCAGTACTTGTGCCCCTGCCTTATGCCTAGCCAGCAATTGTGCCCCTGCCTTATGCCTAGCCAGCACTTGTGCCCCTGCCTTATGCCTAGCCAGCACTTGTGCCCCTGCCATATGCCTAGCCAGCACTTGTGCCCCTGCCTTATGCCTAGCCAGCAATTGTGTCCCTGCCTTATGCCTAGCCAGCACTTGTGTGCCTGCCTTATGCCTAGCCAGCACTTGTGCCCCTGCCTTATGCCTAGCCAGCACTTGTGCCCCTGCCTTATGCCTAGCCAGCACTTGTGTCCCTGCCTTATGCCTAGCCAGCACTTGTGTCTCTGCCTTATGCCTAGCCAGCACTTGTGCCCCTGCCTTATGCCTAGCCAGCACTTGTGCCCCTGCCTTATGCCTAGCCGTATGCCTTATGCTTAGCCCGCACTTGTGCCCCTGCCTTATGCCTAGCCAGCACTTGTGCCCCTGCCTTATGCCTAGCCAGCACTTGTGCCCCTGCCTTATGCCTAGCCAGCACTTGTGCCCTTGCCTTATGCCTAGCCAGCACTTGTGCCCCTGCCTTATGCCTAGCCAGCACTTGTGCCCCTGCCTTATGCCTAGCCATCACTTGTGCCCCTGCCTTAAGCCTAGCCCGCACAGGTGCCCCTGCCTTATGCCTAGCCCGCACTTGTGCCCCTGCCTTATGCCTAGACCGCACTTGTGCCCCTGCCTTATGCCTAGACCGCACTTGTGCCCCTGCCTTATGCCTAGCCCGCACTTGTGCCCCTGCCTTATGCCTAGCCCGCACTTGTGCCCCTGCCTTATGCCTAGCCCGCACTTGTGCCTTTGCCTTATGCCTAGCCCGCACTTGTGCCCCTGCTTTATGCCTAGCCCGCACTTGTGCCCCTGCCTTATGCCTAGCCCGCACTTGTGCCCCTGCCTTATGCCTAGCCAGCACTTGTGCCCCTGCCTTATGCCTAGCCAGCACTTGTGCCCCTGCCTTATGCCTAGCCAGCACTTGTGCCCCTGCCTTATGCCTAGCCAGCACTTGTGCCCCTGCCTTATGCCTAGCCAGCACTTGTGCCCCTGCCTTATGCCTAGCCAGCACTTGTGCCCCTGCCTTATGCCTAGCCAGCACTTGTGCCCCTGCCTTATGCCTAGCCAGCACTTGTGCCCCTGCCTTATGCCTAGCCAGCACTTGTGCCCCTGCCTTATGCCTAGCCAGCACTTGTGCCCCTGCCTTAAGCCTAGCCCGCACAGGTGCCCCTGCCTTATGCCTAGACCGCACTTGTGCCCCTGCCTTATGCCTAGACCGCACTTGTGCTCCTGCCTTATGCCTAGCCCGCACTTGTGCCCCTGCCTTATGCCTAGCCCGCACTTGTGCCCCTGCCTTATGCCTAGCCAGCACTTGTGCCCCTGCCTTATGCCTAGCCCGCACTTGTGCCCCTGCCTTATGCCTAGCCCGCACTTGTGCCCCTGCCTTATGCCTAGCCCGCACTTGTGCCCCTGCCTTATGCCTAGCCCGCACTTGTGCCCCTGCCTTATGCCTAGCCCGCACTTGTGCCCCTGCATTATGCCTAGCCCGCACTTGTGCCCCTGCCTTATGCCTAGCCCGCACTTGTGCCCCTGCCTTATGCCTAGCCCGCACTTGTGCCCCTGCCTTATGCCTAGCCCGCACTTGTGCCCCTGCCTTATGCCTATCCCGCACTTGTGCCCCTGCCTTATGCCTAGCCAGCACTTGTGCCCCTGCCTTATGCCTAGCCAGCACTTGTGCCCCTGCCTTATGCCTAGCCAGCACTTGTGCCCCTGCCTTATGCCTAGCCAGCACTTGTGCCCCTGCCTTATGCCTAGCCAGCACTTGTGCCCCTGCCTTATGCCTAGCCAGCACTTGTGCCCCTGCCTTATGCCTAGCCCGCACTTGTGCCCCTGCCTTATGCCTAGCCCGCACTTGTGCCCCTGCCTTATGCCTAGCCAGCACTTGTGCCCCTGCCTTATGCCTAGCCAGCACTTGTGCCCCTGCCTTATGCCTAGCCAGCACTTGTGCCCCTGCCTTATGCCTAGCCAGCACTTCTGCCCCTGCCTTATGCCTAGCCAGCACTTGTGCCCCTGCCTTATGCCTAGCCAGCACTTGTGCCCCTGCCTTATGCCTAGCCAGCACTTGAGCCCCTGCCTTATGCCTAGCCAGCACTTGTGCCCCTGCCTTATGCCTAGCCGTATGCCTTATGCCTAGCCAGCACTGGTGCCCCTGCCTTATGCCTAGCCCGCATTTGTGCCCCTGCCTTATGCCTAGCCCGCACTTGTGCCCCTGCCTTATGCCTAGCCAGCACTTGTGCCCCTGCCTTATGCCTAGCCAGCACTTGTGCCCCTGCCTTATGCCTAGCCAGCACTTGTGCCCCTGCCTTATGCCTAGCCAGCACTTGTGCCCCTGCCTTATGCCTAGCCAGCACTTGTGCCCCTGCCTTATGCCTAGCCAGCACTTGTGCCCCTGCTTTATGCCTAGCCAGCACTTGTGCCCCTGCCTTATGCCTAGCCAGCACTTGTGCCCCTGCCTTATGGCTAGCCAGCACTTGTGCCCCTGCCTTATGCCTAGCCAGCACTTGTGCCCCTGCGTTATGCCTAGCCAGCACTTGTGCCCCTGCCTTATGCCTAGCCAGCACTTGTGCCCCTGCCTTATGCCTAGCCAGCACTTGTGCCCCTGCCTTATGCCTAGCCAGCACTTGTTCCCCTGCCTTATGCCTAGCCAGCACTTGTGCCCCTGCCTTATGCCTAGCCAGCACTTGTTCCCCTGCCTTATGCCTAGCCAGCACTTGTGCCCCCGGCCTTAAGCCTAGCCCGCACAGGTGCCCCTGCCTTATGCCTAGCCCGCACTTGTGCCCCTGCCTTATGCCTAGACCGCACTTGTGCCCCTGCCTTATGCCTAGCCAGCACTTGTGCCCCTGCCTTATGCATAGCCAGCACTTGTGCCCCTGCCTTATGCCTAGCCAGCACTTGTGCCCCTGCCTTAAGCCTAGCCTGCACTTGTGCCCCTGCCTTAAGCCTAGCCTGCACTTGTGCCCCTGCCTTAAGCCTAGCCTGCACTTGTGCCCCTGCCTTATGCCTAGCCCGCACTTGTGCCCCTGCCTTATGCCTAGCCCGCACTTGTGCCCCTGCCTTATGCCTTGCCCGCACTTGAGCACCTGCCTTATGCCTAGCCCGCACTTGTGCCCCTGCCTCATGCCTAGCCCGCACTTGTGCCCCTGCCTTATGCCTAGCCAGCACTTGTGCCCCTGCCTTATGCCTAGCCAGCACTTGTTCCCCTGCCTTATGCCTAGCCAGCACTTGTGCCCCTGCCTTATGCCTAGCCAGCACTTGTGCCCCTGCCTTATGCCTAGCCAGCACTTGTGCCCCTGCCTTATGCCTAGCCAGCACTTGTGCCCCTGCCTAATGCCTAGCCAGCTGCCTTATGCCTAGCCCGCACTTGTGCCCCTGCCTTATGCCTAGCCAGCACTTGTGCCCCTGCCTTATGCTTAGCCAGCACTTGTGCCCCTGCCTTAAGCCTAGCCCACACTTGTGCCCCTGCCTTATGCCTAGCCAGCACTTGTGCCCCTGCCTTAAGCCTAGCCCGCACTTGTGCCCTGCCTTATGCCTAGCCAGCACTTGTGCCCCTGCCTTATGCCTAGCCAGCACTTGTGCCCCTGCCTTATGCCTAGCCAGCACTTGTGCCCCTGCCTTATGCCTAGCCCGCACTTGTGCCCCTGCCTTATGCCTAGCCCGCACTTGTGCCCCTGCCTTATGCCTAGCCCGCACTTGTGCCCCTGCCTTATGCCTAGCCCGCACTTGTGCCCCTGCCTTATGCCTAGCCCTCACTTGTGCCCCTGCCTTATGCCTAGCCCGCACTTGTGCCCCTGCCTTATGCCTAGTCCGCACTTGTGCCCCTGCCTTATGCCTAGCCCGCACTTGTGCCCCTGCCTTATGCCTAGCCCGCACTTGTGCCCCTGCCTTATGCCTAGCCCGAACTTGTGCCCCTGCCTTATGCCTAGCCCGCACTTGTGCCCCTGCCTTATGCCAAGCCCGCACTTGTGCCCCTTCCTTATGCCTAGCCCGCACTTGTGCCCCTGCCTTATGCCTAGCCCTCACTTGTGCCCCTGCCTTATGCCTAGCCCGCACTTGTGCCCCTGCCTTATGCCTAGCCCGCATTTGTGCCCCTGCCTTATGCCTAGCCCGCACTTGTGCCCCTGCCTTATGCCTAGCCCGCACTTGTGCCCCTGCCTTATGCCTAGCCAGCACTTGTGCCCCTGCCTTATGCCTAGCCAGCACTTGTGCCCCTGCCTTATGCCTAGCCGTATGCCTTATGCCTAGCCCGCACTTGTGCCCCTGCCTCTTGCCTAGACCGCACTTGTGCCCCTGCCTTACGCTCAGACCGCACTTGAGCCCCTGCCTTATGCCTAGACCGTACTTGTGCCCCTGCCTTATGCCTAGCCAGCACTTGTGCCCCTGTCTTATGCCTAGCCAGCACTTGTGCCCCTGCCTTATGCCTAGCCGTATGCCTTATGCCTAGCCCGCACTTGTGCCCCTGCCTTATGCCTAGCCAGCACTTGTGCCCCTGCCTTATGCCTAGTCCGCACTTGTGCCCCTGCCTTATGCTCAGACCGCACTTGTGCCCCTGCCTTATGCCTAGACCGCACTTGTGCCCCTGCCTTATGTCTAGCCAGCACTTGTGCCCCTGCCTTATGCCTAGCCAGCACTTGTGCCCCTGCCTTATGCCTAGCCCGCACTTGTGCCCCTGCCTTATGCCTAGCCAGCACTTGTGCCCCTGCCTTATGCCTAGCCGTATGCCTTATGCTTAGCCCGCACTTGTGCCCCTGCCTTATGCTTAGTCCGCACTTGTGCTCCTGCCTTATGCCTAGCCCGCACTTGTGCCCCTGCCTTATGCCTAGCCCGCACTTGTGCCCCTGCCTTATGCCTAGCCCGCACTTGTGCCCCTGCCTTATGCCTAGCCCGCACTTGTCCCCCTGCCTTATGCCTAGCCCGCACTTGTGCCCCTGCCTTATGCCTAGCCCGCACTTGTGCCCCTGCCTTATGCCTAGCCAGCACTTGTGCCCCTGCCTTATGCATTGCCCGCACTTGTGCCCCTGCCTTATGCCTAGCCTGCACTTGTGCCCCTGCCTTATGCCTAGCCCGCACTTGTGCCCCTGCCTTATGCCCAGCCAGCACTTGTGCCCCTGCCTTATGCCTAGCCCGCACTTGTGCCCCTGCCTTATGCCTAGCCAGCACTTGTGCCCCTCCCTTATGCCTAGCCAGCACTTGTGCCCCTGCCTTATGCCTAGCCAGCACTTGTGCCCCTGCCTTATGCCTAGCCCGCACTTCTGCCCCTGCCTTATGCCTAGCCCGCACTTGTGCCCCTGCCTTATGCCTAGCCCGCACTTGTGCCCCTGCCTTATGCCTAGCCCGCACTTGTGCCCCTGCCTTTTGCCTAGCCCGCACTTGTGCCCCTGCCTTATGCCTAGCCCGCACTTGTGCCCCTGCCTTATGCCTAGCCCGCACTTGTGCCCCTGCCTTATGCCTAGCCAGCACTTGTGCCCCTGCCTTATGCCTAGCCAGCACTTGTGCCCCTGCCTTATGCCTAGCCAGCACTTGTGCCCCTGCCTTATGCCTAGCCAGCACTTGTGCCCCTGCCTTATGCCTAGCCAGCACTTGTGCCCCTGCCTTATGCCTAGCCAGCACTTGTGCCCCTGCCTTATGCCTAGCCAGCACTTGTGCCCCTGCCTTATGCCTAGCCAGCACTTGTGCCCCTGCCTTATGCCTAGCCAGCACTTGTGCCCTTGCCTTATGCCTAGCCAGCACTTGTGCCCCTGCCTTATGCCTAGCCAGCACTTGTGCCCCTGCCTTATGCCTAGCCATCACTTGTGCCCCTGCCTTAAGCCTAGCCCGCACAGGTGCCCCTGCCTTATGCCTAGCCCGCACTTGTGCCCCTGCCTTATGCCTAGACCGCACTTGTGCCCCTGCCTTATGCCTAGACCGCACTTGTGCCCCTGCCTTATGCCTAGCCCGCACTTGTGCCCCTGCCTTATGCCTAGCCCACACTTGTGCCCCTGCCTTATGCCTAGCCCGCACTTGTGCCTTTGCCTTATGCCTAGCCAGCACTCGTGCCCCTGCCTTATGCCTAGCCCGCACTTGTGCCCCTGCCTTATGCCTAGCCCGCACTCGTGCCCCTGCCTTATGCCTAGCCAGCACTCGTGCCCCTGCCTTATGCCTAGCCAGCACTCGTGCCCCTGCCTTATGCCTAGCCAGCACTCGTGCCCCTGCCTTATGCCTAGCCAGCACTCGTGCCCCTGCCTTATGCCTAGCCAGCACTCGTGCCCCTGCCTTATGCCTAGCCAGCACTCGTGCCCCTGCCTTATGCCTAGCCAGCACTCGTGCCCCTGCCTTATGCCTAGCCAGCACTTGTGCCCCTGCCTTATGCCTAGCCCGCACATGTGCCCCTGCCTTATGTCTAGCCAGCACTTGTGCCCTTGCCTTATGCCTAGCCAGCACTTGTGCCCCTGCCTTATGCCTAGCCAGCACTTGTGCCTCTGCCTTATGCTTAGCCAGCACTTGTGCCCCTGCCTTTTGCCTAGCCCGAACTTGTGCCCCTGCCTTATGCCTAGCCCGCACTTGTGCCCCTGCCATATGCCTAGCCAGCACTTGTGCCCCTGCCTTATGCCTAGCCAGCAATTGTGTCCCTGCCTTATGCCTAGCCAGCACTTGTGTGCCTGCCTTATGCCTAGCCAGCACTTGTGCCCCTGCCTTATGCCTAGCCAGCACTTGTGCCCCTGCCTTATGCCTAGCCAGCACTTGTGTCCCTGCCTTATGCCTAGCCAGCACTTGTGTCTCTGCCTTATGCCTAGCCAGCACTTGTGCCCCTGCCTTATGCCTAGCCAGCACTTGTGCCCCTGCCTTATGCCTAGCCGTATGCCTTATGCTTAGCCCGCACTTGTGCCCCTGCCTTATGCCTAGCCAGCACTTGTGCCCCTGCCTTATGCCTAGCCAGCACTTGTGCCCCTGCCTTATGCCTAGCCAGCACTTGTGCCCTTGCCTTATGCCTAGCCAGCACTTGTGCCCCTGCCTTATGCCTAGCCAGCACTTGTGCCCCTGCCTTATGCCTAGCCATCACTTGTGCCCCTGCCTTAAGCCTAGCCCGCACAGGTGCCCCTGCCTTATGCCTAGCCCGCACTTGTGCCCCTGCCTTATGCCTAGACCGCACTTGTGCCCCTGCCTTATGCCTAGACCGCACTTGTGCCCCTGCCTTATGCCTAGCCCGCACTTGTGCCCCTGCCTTATGCCTAGCCCGCACTTGTGCCCCTGCCTTATGCCTAGCCCGCACTTGTGCCTTTGCCTTATGCCTAGCCCGCACTTGTGCCCCTGCTTTATGCCTAGCCCGCACTTGTGCCCCTGCCTTATGCCTAGCCCGCACTTGTGCCCCTGCCTTATGCCTAGCCAGCACTTGTGCCCCTGCCTTATGCCTAGCCAGCACTTGTGCCCCTGCCTTATGCCTAGCCAGCACTTGTGCCCCTGCCTTATGCCTAGCCAGCACTTGTGCCCCTGCCTTATGCCTAGCCAGCGCTTGTGCCCCTGCCTTATGCCTAGCCAGCACTTGTGCCCCTGCCTTATGCCTAGCCAGCACTTGTGCCCCTGCCTTATGCCTAGCCAGCACTTGTGCCCCTGCCTTATGCCTAGCCAGCACTTGTGCCCCTGCCTTATGCCTAGCCAGCACTTGTGCCCCTGCCTTAAGCCTAGCCCGCACAGGTGCCCCTGCCTTATGCCTAGACCGCACTTGTGCCCCTGCCTTATGCCTAGACCGCACTTGTGCTCCTGCCTTATGCCTAGCCCGCACTTGTGCCCCTGCCTTATGCCTAGCCCGCACTTGTGCCCCTGCCTTATGCCTAGCCAGCACTTGTGCCCCTGCCTTATGCCTAGCCCGCACTTGTGCCCCTGCCTTATGCCTAGCCCGCACTTGTGCCCCTGCCTTATGCCTAGCCCGCACTTGTGCCCCTGCCTTATGCCTAGCCCGCACTTGTGCCCCTGCCTTATGCCTAGCCCGCACTTGTGCCCCTGCATTATGCCTAGCCTGCACTTGTGCCCCTGCCTTATGCCTAGCCCGCACTTGTGCCCCTGCCTTATGCCTAGCCCGCACTTGTGCCCCTGCCTTATGCCTAGCCCGCACTTGTGCCCCTGCCTTATGCCTATCCCGCACTTGTGCCCCTGCCTTATGCCTAGCCAGCACTTGTGCCCCTGCCTTATGCCTAGCCAGCACTTGTGCCCCTGCCTTATGCCTAGCCAGCACTTGTGCCCCTGCCTTATGCCTAGCCAGCACTTGTGCCCCTGCCTTATGCCTAGCCAGCACTTGTGCCCCTGCCTTATGCCTAGCCAGCACTTGTGCCCCTGCCTTATGCCTAGCCCGCACTTGTGCCCCTGCCTTATGCCTAGCCCGCACTTGTGCCCCTGCCTTATGCCTAGCCAGCACTTGTGCCCCTGCCTTATGCCTAGCCAGCACTTGTGCCCCTGCCTTATGCCTAGCCAGCACTTGTGCCCCTGCCTTATGCCTAGCCAGCACTTGTGCCCCTGCCTTATGCCTAGCCAGCACTTGTGCCCCTGCCTTATGCCTAGCCAGCACTTGTGCCCCTGCCTTATGCCTAGCCAGCACTTGAGCCCCTGCCTTATGCCTAGCCAGCACTTGTGCCCCTGCCTTATGCCTAGCCGTATGCCTTATGCCTAGCCAGCACTGGTGCCCCTGCCTTATGCCTAGCCCGCATTTGTGCCCCTGCCTTATGCCTAGCCCGCACTTGTGCCCCTGCCTTATGCCTAGCCAGCACTTGTGCCCCTGCCTTATGCCTAGCCAGCACTTGTGCCCCTGCCTTATGCCTAGCCAGCACTTGTGCCCCTGCCTTATGCCTAGCCAGCACTTGTGCCCCTGCCTTATGCCTAGCCAGCACTTGTGCCCCTGCCTTATGCCTAGCCAGCACTTGTGCCCCTGCTTTATGCCTAGCCAGCACTTGTGCCCCTGCCTTATGCCTAGCCAGCACTTGTGCCCCTGCCTTATGGCTAGCCAGCACTTGTGCCCCTGCCTTATGCCTAGCCAGCACTTGTGCCCCTGCGTTATGCCTAGCCAGCACTTGTGCCCCTGCCTTATGCCTAGCCAGCACTTGTGCCCCTGCCTTATGCCTAGCCAGCACTTGTGCCCCTGCCTTATGCCTAGCCAGCACTTGTTCCCCTGCCTTATGCCTAGCCAGCACTTGTGCCCCTGCCTTATGCCTAGCCAGCACTTGTTCCCCTGCCTTATGCCTAGCCAGCACTTGTGCCCCCGGCCTTAAGCCTAGCCCGCACAGGTGCCCCTGCCTTATGCCTAGCCCGCACTTGTGCCCCTGCCTTATGCCTAGACCGCACTTGTGCCCCTGCCTTATGCCTAGCCAGCACTTGTGCCCCTGCCTTATGCATAGCCAGCACTTGTGCCCCTGCCTTATGCCTAGCCAGCACTTGTGCCCCTGCCTTAAGCCTAGCCTGCACTTGTGCCCCTGCCTTAAGCCTAGCCTGCACTTGTGCCCCTGCCTTAAGCCTAGCCTGCACTTGTGCCCCTGCCTTATGCCTAGCCCGCACTTGTGCCCCTGCCTTA
>NW_027193952.1:0-30915 GCF_032444005.1 Ranitomeya imitator | reverse complement strand
CCTATGGACTGAACAAGAAACCACCAAAAATTTTAACCAGTCATCGTTCTCACAACACTGAGGACCAGCCATTCGAAATGACTTCTCCATGCATTTTATGCATTGGTAAAAGCACTATGATGAAAAGTGTGATATGTTTTCAGGTATCTCCTATACTAATAGAGCCACATGCTCACCGGTTTGCCACATGATGTAGGCCTATGGACTGAACAAGAAACCACCAAAAATTTTAACCAGTCATCGTTCTCACAACACTGAGGACCAGTCATTCGAAATGACTTCTCCATGCATTTTATGCATTGGTAAAAGCACTATGATGAAAAGTGTGATATGTTTTCAGGTATCTCCTATACTAATAGAGCCACATGCTCACCGGTTTGCCACATGATGTAGGCCTATGGACTGAACAAGAAACCACCAAAAATTTTAACCAGTCATCGTTCTCACAACACTGAGGACCAGTCATTTGAAATGACTTCTCCATGCATTTTATGCATTGGCAAAAGCACTATGATGAAAAGTGTGATATGTTTTCAGGTATCTCCTATACTAATAGAGCCACATGCTCACCGGTTTGCCACATGATGTAGGCCTATGGACTGAACAAGAAACCACCAAAAATTTTAACCAGTCATCGTTCTCACAACACTGAGGACCAGTCATTCGAAATGACTTCTCCATGCATTTTATGCATTGGTAAAAGCACTATGATGAAAAGTGTGATATGTTTTCAGGTATCTCCTATACTAATAGAGCCACATGCTCACCGCTTTGCCACATGATGTAGACCTATGGACTGAACAAGAAACCACCAAAAATTTTAACCAGTCATCGTTCTCACAACACTGAGGACCAGCCATTCGAAATGACTTCTCCATGCATTTTATGCATTGGTAAAAGCACTATGATGAAAAGTGTGATATGTTTTCAGGTATCTCCTATACTAATAGAGCCACATGCTCACCGGTTTGCCACATGATGTAGGCCTATGGACTGAACAAGAAACCACCAAAAATTTTAACCAGTCATCGTTCTCACAACACTGAGGACCAGTCATTCGAAATGACTTCTCCATGCATTTTATGCATTGGTAAAAGCACTATGATGAAAAGTGTGATATGTTTTCAGGTATCTCCTATACTAATAGAGCCACATGCTCACCGGTTTGCCACATGATGTAGGCCTATGGACTGAACAAGAAACCACCAAAAATTTTAACCAGTCATCGTTCTCACAACACTGAGGACCAGTCATTTGAAATGACTTCTCCATGCATTTTATGCATTGGCAAAAGCACTATGATGAAAAGTGTGATATGTTTTCAGGTATCTCCTATACTAATAGAGCCACATGCTCACCGGTTTGCCACATGATGTAGGCCTATGGACTGAACAAGAAACCACCAAAAATTTTAACCAGTCATCGTTCTCACAACACTGAGGACCAGTCATTCGAAATGACTTCTCCATGCATTTTATGCATTGGTAAAAGCACTATGATGAAAAGTGTGATATGTTTTCAGGTATCTCCTATACTAGTAGAGCCACATGCTCACCGGTTTGCCACATGATGTAGGCCTATGGACTGAACAAGAAACCACCAAAAATTTTAACCAGTCATCGTTCTCACAACACTGAGGACCAGTCATTCGAAATGACTTCTCCATGCATTTTATGCATTGGTAAAAGCACTATGATGAAAAGTGTGATATGTTTTCAGGTATCTCCTATACTGATAGAGCCACATGCTCACCGGTTTGCCACATGATGTAGGCCTATGGACTGAACAAGAAACCACCAAAAATTTTAACCAGTCATCGTTCTCACAACACTGAGGACCAGTCATTCGAAATGACTTCTCCATGCATTTTATGCATTGGTAAAAGCACTATGATGAAAAGTGTGATATGTTTTCAGGTATCTCCTATACTAATAGAGCCACATGCTCACCGGTTTGCCACATGATGTAGGCCTATGGACTGAACAAGAAACCACCAAAAATTTTAACCAGTCATCGTTCTCACAACACTGAGGACCAGTCATTCGAAATGACTTCTCCATGCATTTTATGCATTGGTAAAAGCACTATGATGAAAAGTGTGATATGTTTTCAGGTATCTCCTATACTGATAGCGCCACATGCTCACCGGTTTGCCACATGATGTAGGCCTATGGACTGAACAAGAAACCACCAAAAATTTTAACCAGTCATCGTTCTCACAACACTGAGGACCAGTCATTCGAAATGACTTCTCCATGCATTTTATGCATTGGTAAAAGCACTATGATGAAAAGTGTGATATGTTTTCAGGTATCTCCTATACTAATAGAGCCACATGCTCACCGGTTTGCCACATGATGTAGGCCTATGGACTGAACAAGAAACCACCAAAAATTTTAACCAGTCATCGTTCTCACAACACTGAGGACCAGTCATTCGAAATGACTTCTCCATGCATTTTATGCATTGGTAAAAGCACTATGATGAAAAGTGTGATATGTTTTCAGGTATCTCCTATACTAATAGAGCCACATGCTCACCGGTTTGCCACATGATGTAGGCCTATGGACTGAACAAGAAACCACCAAAAATTTTAACCAGTCATCGTTCTCACAACACTGAGGACCAGTCATTCGAAATGACTTCTCCATGCATTTTATGCATTGGTAAAAGCACTATGATGAAAAGTGTGATATGTTTTCAGGTATCTCCTATACTAATAGAGCCACATGCTCACCGGTTTGCCACATGATGTAGGCCTATGGACTGAACAAGAAACCACCAAAAATTTTAACCAGTCATCGTTCTCACAACATTGAGGACCAGTCATTCGAAATGACTTCTCCATGCATTTTATGCATTGGTAAAAGCACTATGATGAAAAGTGTGATATGTTTTCAGGTATCTCCTATACTAATAGAGCCACATGCTCACCGGTTTGCCACATGATGTAGGCCTATGGACTGAACAAGAAACCACCAAAAATTTTAACCAGTCATCGTTCTCACAACACTGAGGACCAGTCATTCGAAATGACTTCTCCATGCATTTTATGCATTGGTAAAAGCACTATGATGAAAAGTGTGATATGTTTTCAGGTATCTCCTATACTAATAGAGCCACATGCTCACCGGTTTGCCACATGATGTAGGCCTATGGACTGAACAAGAAACCACCAAAAATTTTAACCAGTCATCGTTCTCACAACACTGAGGACTAGGGTTGAGCGAAACGGGTCGAACATTTTCAAAAGTCGCCGACTTTTGGCTAAGTCGGGGTTTCATGAAACCCGATCCGACCCCTGTGCGGGGTCGGCCATGCGGTACGCGACTTTCGCGCCAAAGTCGCGTTTCAATGACGCGAAAAGCGCCATTTCTCAGCCAATGAAGGTAAACGCAGAGTGTGGGCAGCGTGATGACATAGGTCCTGGTCCCCACCATCTTAGAGAAGGGCATTGCAGTGATTGGCTTGCTGTCTGCGACGTCACAGGGGCTATAAAGAGGCGTTCCCGCCGACCGCCATCTTACTGCTGCTGATCTGAGCTTAGGGAGAGGTTGCTGCCGCTTTGTCAGAAGCAGGGATAGCGTTAGGCAGGGTCCATTAACCACAAAACCGCTTGTGCTGCAGCGATTTGCACTGTCCAACACCACCCTCGGTGTGCAGGGACAGTGGAATTTTTTTTTTTTTTTTTTTCCCCTCAGCGCTGTAGCTCATTGGGCTGCCCTAGAAGGCTCCCTGATAGCTGCATTGCTGTGTGTACGCCGCTGTGCAAACCAACTGCTTTTTTCAAAGCACAAATCCTCTTGTTCCTTCCTTTCTGCACAGCTATCTTTTTTGTTTGTCCACACTTTTTATTTCATTTGTGCATCAGTCCACTCCTTATTGCTGCCTGCCATACCTGGCTGAGATTACTGCAGGCAGGGAGATAGTAGCTGCCTGCCATACCTGGCTGAGATTACTGCAGGCAGGGAGATAGTAATTGTAGGACATTCCCTGTTTTTTTTTTTTTTTTTTTTTTGGTGGGAGATTAAGATTGGCAATTTGGCATTTCTGCTAGAGTGCCATCCCTGTGTGTGCCATCTCTCTCACATAGTGGGCCATAGAAAGCCTTTTCATTTTTCTGTATTTTTTTTTGTGGGGTGTATAAATTCTCCCTGATAAAAATACAGTGGGAGATTAATATTGGCCTTTGGGCTTGTGTGCCAGTCCTGAGTGTGCCATCTCTCTCACAAATAGTGGGCCATAGAAAGCCTATTTATTTTTTTTTTTGGTTTTATAAATTCTCCCTGAAAAAAAGGGAGATTAATATTGGCCTCTGGGCTTGTGTGCCAGTCCTGAGCGTGCCATCTGTGCCAGCCCTGAGCGTGCCATCTCTCTCACAAATAGTGGGCCATAGAAAGCCTATTTAATTTTTTTTTTTGTTTTATAAATTTTCCCTGAAAAAAGGGAGATTAATATTGGCCTCTGGGCTTGTGTGCCAGTTGTGAGCGTGCCATCTGTGCCAGTCCTGAGCGTGCCATCTCTCTCACAAATAGTGGGCCATAGAAAGCCTATTTAAATATTTTTTTGGTTTTATAAATTCTCCCAGAAAAAAAGGGAGATTAATATTGGCCTCTGGGCTTGTGTGCCAGTCCTGAGCGTGCCATCTGTGCCAGCCAGCCCTGAGCGTGCCATCTCTCTCACAAATAGTGGGCCATAGAAAGCCTATTTAATTTTTTTTTTTGTTTTATAAATTTTCCCTGAAAAAAGGGAGATTAATATTGGCCTCTGGGCTTGTGTGCCAGTTGTGAGCGTGCCATCTGTGCCAGTCCTGAGCGTGCCATCTCTCTCACAAATAGTGGGCCATAGAAAGCCTATTTAAATATTTTTTTGGTTTTATAAATTCTCCCAGAAAAAAAGGGAGATTAATATTGGCCTCTGGGCTTCTGTGCCAGTCCTGAGCGTGCCATCTGTGCCAGTCCTGAGCGTCCCATCTCTCTCACAAATAGTGGGCCATAGAAAGCCTATTTTATTTTTTTTTTGGGTTTTAGAAATTCTCCCTGAAAAAAGGGAGATTAATATTGGCCTCTGGGCTTGTGTGCCAGTTGTGAGCGTGCCATCTGTGCCAGTCCTGAGCGTGCCATCTCTCTCACAAATAGTGGGCCATAGAAAGCCTATTTAAATATTTTTTTGGTTTTATAAATTCTCCCAGAAAAAAAGGGAGATTAATATTGGCCTCTGGGCTTCTGTGCCAGTCCTGAGCGTGCCATCTGTGCCAGTCCTGAGCGTCCCATCTCTCTCACAAATAGTGGGCCATAGAAAGCCTATTTTATTTTTTTTTTGGGTTTCAGAAATTCTCCCTGGAAAAAAAAAGGGAGATTAATATTGCCCTTTGGGCTTGTGTGCCAGTACTAAGCGTTCCATCTCTCTCTCTCTCTCAGTCAGTGGGCCATAGAACGCATATTTTTGGTTTTATTTGTTTTCTAAATTCTCCCTGAAAAAATCATTTTATTTTATTTGGTTTCTAAATTCTTCCTGATAAAATCATATTTTTTTTATTATTTTTTTTTCTAAAGTCTCCCTGAAAAAAAAAAAAAAAAAACAACCAAAAAAACAGTGGGAGATTAATATTGGCCTTTCTGCTTGTGTGCCAGTCTTGACTCCTGGGTGTGCCATCTCTCTCTCTCTCTCTCTCTCTCTCTCTCTCTCTCTCTCTCCAATTGTGGTCCATAGAAAGCCTATATTTTTTTTCCTTGATTTGGGTTCTAAAATCTACCAGAGAAAATAACTACATCAATCATTGGTAGAAAAATATTGGCCTCTGGGTTTGTGTGCCACTCCTGACTCCTGTGTGCGTCATCTCTCAGTCAGTGGGCCATAGAACGCCTATTTTTGGTTTTATTTGTTTTCTAAATTCTCCCTGAAAAAATTATTTTATTTTATTTGGTTTCTAAATTCTTCCTGATAAAATCATATTTTTTTTATTATTTTTTTTTCTAAAGTCTCCCTGAAAAAAAAAAAAAAAAACAGTGGGAGATTAATATTGGCCTTTCTGCTTGTGTGCCAGTCTTGACTCCTGGGTGCGTCATCTCTCAGTCAGTGGGCCATAGAACGCCTATTTTTGGTTTTATTTGTTTTATAAATTCTCCCTGAAAAAATCATTTTATTTTATTTGGTTTCTAAATTCTTCCTGATAAAATCATATTTTTTTTATTATTTTTTTTTCTAAAGTCTCCCTGAAAAAAAAAAAAAAAAAACAACCAAAAAAAACAGTGGGAGATTAATATTGGCCTTTCTGCTTGTGTGCCAGTCTTGACTCCTGGGTGCGTCATCTCTCAGTCAGTGGGCCATAGAACGCCTATTTTTGGTTTTATTTGTTTTATAAATTCTCCCTGAAAAAATCATTTTATTTTATTTGGTTTCTAAATTCTTCCTGATAAAATCATATTTTTTTTATTATTTTTTTTTCTAAAGTCTCCCTGAAAAAAAAAAAAAAAAAAAACAACCAAAAAAAACAGTGGGAGATTAATATTGGCCTTTCTGCTTGTGTGCCAGTCTTGACTCCTGGGTGTGCCATCTCTCTCTCTCTCTCTCTCCAATTGTGGTCCATAGAAAGCCTACATTTTTTTTCCTTGATTTGGGTTCCAAAATCTACCAGAGAAAATAACTCCATCAATCATTGGTAGAAAAATATTGGCCTCTGGGCTTGTGTGCCACTCCTGATTCCTGTGTGCGTCATCTCTCACTCAGTGGCCCATAGAAAGCATATAGTTTGTTACATTTGTTTTCTAAATTCTCCCTGCAAAAATCTATTTTTTTTTTTTTGGGGGGTTTCTAAAGTGTTCCTGAAAAAAATAAAAATAAAAAAAAAATAATAGTGTGACATTAATATTAACATTTGTGCTTCAGTGACAGTCCTGCGTGTGGGGCATCTCTCTAATTTGCAGCCACCAAAAAAAGAGTGTGTAACATTGGGCCTGATTTTCGCTGTGGTCTCACCAACCTGTAAAGGGGTAGCTAAATCATACTGAAGTTATAGCTCACCGTGTAAGTTGTGTGACTGCAACAAATAACGTTAGTTTGGTTACGTTTTTAAAACAATGAGGAAGTCTAGTGGAAGAGGTCGTGGCCGGGGGCGTTCATTGTCAGCTGGTAATGAGGGTAGTGGTAGTGGTGGAGCATCAGGTGGTCGTGGGGGAAAAAATATTGCACCTAAGTCTGGAGCTGTGGAGCCAGGTTCGTCGTCCGGCTACACAAGGCCTCGAACGCTCCCTTTTCTGGGATTAGGAAAACCGCTTTTAAAGCCGGAGCAGCAAGAGCAAGTTTTGGCTTATCTTGCTGACTCAGCCTCTAGCTCTTTTGCCTCATCTCGTGAAACTGGTAAAAGTAAAAGCAGCGCGTCGTTAGTGGATGTTCACGGTCAGGGACAAGTCACTTCCTTGTCCTCTTCAGCAAAAACAACAACAGAGAAGAATGCAGCAGGCGACACAACGGGTTACTCCATGGAGCTCTTTACACATACCGTCCCTGGCTTAGAAAGTGAAGCAGTTAACAGTCCATGCCCATTACAAATTGAATCTGACATGGAGTGCACTGACGCACAGCCACAGCCAGACTACTATGCTGGTCCTTTGACTCAGACCACAACATTGCCCTCGCAGGGTGCTGATCAAGAATCAGACCCTGATGAGACTATGTTGCCCCATCACGAACGCTATACCACCGAACGACACGGTGACACAGACGAAGTTGCGCAGGAGGTACAAGAAGAGTTATTAGATGACCCAGTTCTTGACCCCGATTGGCAGCCATTGGGGGAACAGGGTGCAGGCGGCAGCAGTTCTGAAGCAGAGGAGGAGGAGGGGCCGCAGCAGGCATCAACATCGCCACAGGTTCCATCTGCCGGGCCCGTATCTTGCCCAAAACGCGTGGCAAAGCCAAAACCTGGTGGAGGACAGCGTGGCCATCCGGTTAAAGCTCAGTCTGCAATGCCTGAAAAGGTATCCGATGCTAGAAAGAGTGCAGTCTGGCATTTTTTTAAACAACATCCAATTGATCAGCGCAAAGTCATCTGTCAAAAATGTTCTACTTCCTTAAGCAGAGGTCAGAATCTGAAAAGTCTCAATACTAGTTGCATGCATAGACATTTAACCACCATGCATTTGAAAGCTTGGACTAACTACCAAACGTCCCTTAAGGTTGTTGCACCCTCGGCCAATGAAGCTAGTCATCAACGCAACATCCCTTCCGGCAGTGTAGGACCACCATTTAGCGCACCACCTGCTGTATCTGTGCAGGTATCTTTGCCAGGCCAAAGCAGTCAGGGTCAGGGAATCACCAGTTTCGTAGTAGGAAACACTGCATCTAGGGCACCGGCGGCAACAATACCATCTCCCACCGTCTCTCAGTCTGCCATGTCCACCGGCACCCCCGCTAGTTCCACGATCTCCAGCTCTCCAGTCCAGCTCACCCTACATGAGACTATGGTTAGAAAAAGGAAATACTTAGCCTCGCATCCGCGTACACAGGGTTTGAACGCCCACATAGCTAGACTAATCTCGTTAGAGATGATGCCCTACCGGTTAGTTGAAAGCGAAGCTTTCAAAGACCTGATGGACTACGCTGTACCACGCTACGAGCTACCCAGTCGACACTTTTTTTCCAGAAAAGCCATCCCAGCCCTCCACCAGCATGTTAAAGAGCGCATCGTCCATGCACTCAGGCAATCTGTGAGCACAAAGGTGCACCTGACAACAGATGCATGGACCAGTAGGCATGGCCAGGGACGTTACGTGTCCATCACGGCACACTGGGTAAATGTGGTGGATTCAGGGTCCACAGGGGACAGCAAGTTTGGGACAGTTCTGCCTAGCCCACGGTCTAGTAAACAGTTGTCTGTAGCCGTTCGCACCCCCTCCTCCTCCTCCTCCTCGTCCTCCTGCAGAAGCAAGAGCTCGTCCACAGACCGCAGTCGCACAAACACTCCATCCGCACCTGCCACTGTTGCACACCAGGTCTCCCATTATGGGGCAGCTACTGGCATACGTCAGCAGGCTGTATTGGCTATGAAGTGTTTGGGCGACAATAGACACACCGCGGAAGTTCTGTCCGAGTTCTTGCAGCAAGAAACGCAGTCGTGGCTGGGCACTGTAGATCTTGAGGCAGGCAAGGTAGTGAGTGATAACGGAAGGAATTTCATGGCTGCCATCTCCCTTTCCCAACTGAAACACATTCCTTGCCTGGCTCACACCTTAAACCTGGTGGTGCAGTGCTTCCTGAAAAGTTATCCGGGGTTATCCGACCTGCTCCTCAAAGTGCGTGGACTTTGCGCACATATCCGCCGTTCGCCTGTACACTCCAGCCGTATGCAGACCTATCAGCGTTCTTTGAACCTTCCCCAGCATCGCCTAATCATAGACGTTGCAACAAGGTGGAACTCAACACTGCACATGCTTCAGAGACTGTGCGAACAGAGGCGGGCTGTTATGTTTTTGTGGGAGGATACACATACACGGGCAGGCAGTAGGATGGCAGACATGGAGTTGTCAGGTGTGCAGTGGTCGAAGATTCAAGACATGTGTCAAGTCCTTCAGTGTTTTGAGGAATGCACACGGCTGGTTAGTGCAGACAACGCCATAATAAGCATGAGCATCCCCCTAATGCGTCTGCTGATGCAAAGTTTGACGCACATAAAGGATCAGGCGTCTGCACCAGAGGAAGAGGAAAGCCTTGATGACAGTCAGCGATTGTCTGGTCAGGGCAGTGTACATGACGAGGTACCGGGCGAAGAGGAGGTGGAGGATGAGGAGGATGATGGGGATGAGTATATTTTTAATGAGGAAGCTTTCCCGGGGGCACGGGAAATTGGTGGCGTGGCAAGGCCGGGTTCTGGTTTTTTGAGGGACACAAGTGACGTAGATTTGCCTGCAACTGCCCCTCAACCAAGCACAACCGCAGATTTGACAACGGGAACTTTGGCCCACATGGCGGATTATGCCTTGCGTATCCTCAAAAGGGACACACGCATTACAAAAATGATGAACGATGACGATTACTGGTTGGCCTGCCTCCTTGATCCTCGCTATAAAGGCAAATTGCAAAATATTATGCCACATGAGAACTTGGAACTAATATTAGCAACAAAACAATCAACTCTTGTTGACCGTTTGCTTCTGGCATTCCCTGCACACAGCGCCCGTGATCGTTCTCACACGAGCTCCAGGGGCCAGCAGACCAGAGGTGTTAGAGGGGCAGAAATCAGAAGTGGCGTTGGACAGAGGGGTTTTCTGACCAGGTTGTGGAGTGATTTTTCTATGACCGCAGACAGGACAGGTACTGCAGCATCAATTCAAAGTGACAGGAGACAACATTTGTCCAGTATGGTTACAAACTATTTTTCATCCCTTATCGACGTTCTCCCTCAACCGTCATTCCCATTTGATTACTGGGCATCCAAATTAGACACCTGGCCAGAATTGGCAGAATATGCATTGCAGGAGCTTGCTTGCCCGGCAGCTAGTGTCCTATCAGAAAGAGTATTCAGTGCTGCAGGTTCAATACTAACAGAAAAAAGGACTCGTCTGGCTACCCAAAATGTAGATGATCTAACCTTCATTAAAATGAACCACAACTGGATTTCAAAATCTTTTGCCCCACCCTGCCCGGCTGACACCTAGCTTTCCTATGAAAAGGTCTTGCCTGTGGACTATTCTGAATGACTTTTCCAATCTCGTAATTTTCTTCACCTGATTGTCCAGCATACGACATGTTTCCACCTCACGAAATGGCCAAACTCCCCACACGGGGCCGTGCTATCGCCACTTTGCGCTTGGACCCTTGAGAGTGCTGTTTGTCTGAAGAGGTGGGTGTGGCCGCTTTTGGTCGACGGCACTGCCACTGGGTCCCTCATAGTACAATAAAGTGTCTCTGGCGGTGGTGGTGCGCACCCAACGTCAGACACACCGTTGTAATATGAGGGGCCCTGTGCCTGTACCGCCGGCCACAAGACAGTTCCCCCCCCCAGCTCAAACAGTGCTCTACCACTAGCAAAATTATCTCTCACAGCTTCACCAATGTGTAGTCTAGCCGCTGACATCCTTCAATGCCTGGCACTGACAATACCATTGTTTTGACATTTTTGTTATGTTAGGCCTTCGAAGCCTGTCTGCGGTCCCTTCTTTCTACAACTACTACACTGACCAGGCCACTGCTGGCCGTGTTACCCTGGAACCAATTTAAAAGTGCCTACAGTCAGCCCAATTTTGTTATGTTAGGCCTTCGAAGACTGTCTGCCGTCACTCCTTCCACTAGACTTCCACTGACCATACACTGCTGCCCATGTACCCCTGGAACCAATTTAAAGTGCCTACAGCCAGCCCAATTTTGTTATGTTAGGCCTTCGAAGCCTGTCTGCGGTCACTCCTTCCACTAGACTTCCACTGACCAGACCACTGCTGCCCGTGTACCCCTGGAACCAATTTAAAAGTGCCTACAGCCAGCCCAAGTTTGTTATGTTAGGCCTTGGAAGCCTGTCTGCGGTCACTCCTTCCACTAGACTTCCACTGACCAGACCACTGCTGCCCGTGTACCCCTGGAACCAATTTAAAAGTGCCTACAGCCAGCCCAAGTTTGTTATGTTAGGCCTTGGAAGCCTGTCTGCGGTCACTCCTTCCACTAGACTTCCACTGACCAGACCACTGCTGCCCGTGTACCCCTGGAACCAATTTAAAAGTGCCTACAGCCAGCCCAAGTTTGTTATGTTAGGCCTTGGAAGCCTGTCTGCGGTCACTCCTTCCACTAGACTTCCACTGACCAGACCACTGCTGCCCGTGTACCCCTGGAACCAATTTAAAAGTGCCTACAGCCAGCCCAAGTTTGTTATGTTAGGCCTTGGAAGCCTGTCTGCGGTCACTCCTTCCACTAGACTTCCACTGACCAGACCACTGCTGCCCGTGTACCCCTGGAACCAATTTAAAAGTGCCTACAGCCAGCCCAAGTTTGTTATGTTAGGCCTTGGAAGCCTGTCTGCGGTCACTCCTTCCACTAGACTTCCACTGACCAGACCACTGCTGCCCGTGTACCCCTGGAACCAATTTAAAAGTGCCTACAGCCAGCCCAAGTTTGTTATGTTAGGCCTTCTAAGCCTGTCTGCGGTCCATTCTTTCAACTACTACTACACTGACCAGGTCACTGCTGCCCGTGTACCCCTGGAACCAATTTAAAATTGCCTACAGCCAGCCCAATTTTTTTATTTTAGGCCTTCGATGCCTGTCTGCGGTCCATTCTTTCAACTACTACTACACTGACCAGGTCACTACTGCCCGTGTACCCCTGGAACCAATTTAAAATTGCCTACAGCCAGCCCAATTTTTTTATTTTAGGCCTTCGATGCCTGTCTGCGGTCCATTCTTTCAACTACTACTACACTGACCAGGTCACTGCTGTCCGTGTACCCCTGGAACCAATTTAAAATTGCCTACAGCCATGTGTTATTATTTTAGGCCTTCGATGCCTGTCTGCGGTCACTCCTTCCACTAGACTTCCACTGACCAGACCACTGCTGCCCGTGTACCCCTGGAACCAATTTAAAAGTGCCTACAGCCAGCCCAAGTTTGTTATGTTAGGCCTTCGATGCCTGTCTGCGGTCACTCCTTCCACTAGGCCTCCACTGACCACACCACTGCTGCCCGTGTACCCCTGGAACCAATTTAAAATTGCCTACAGCCAGCCCAATTTTTTTATTTTAGGCCTTCGATGCCTGTCTGCGGTCCATTCTTTCAACTACTACTACACTGACCAGGTCACTGCTGCCCGTGTACCCCTGGAACCAATTTAAAATTGCCTACAGCCATGTGTTATTATTTTAGGCCTTCGATGCCTGTCTGCGGTCACTCCTTCCACTAGGCCTCCACTGACCACACCACTGCTGCCCGTGTACCCCTGGAACCAATTTAAAATTGCCTACAGCCAGCCCAATTTTTTTATTTTAGGCCTTCGATGCCTGTCTGCGGTCCATTCTTTCAACTACTACTACACTGACCAGGTCACTGCTGTCCGTGTACCCCTGGAACCAATTTAAAATTGCCTACAGCCATGTGTTATTATTTTAGGCCTTCGATGCCTGTCTGCGGTCACTCCTTCCACTAGACTTCCACTGACCAGACCACTGCTGCCCGTGTACCCCTGGAACCAATTTAAAAGTGCCTACAGCCAGCCCAAGTTTGTTATGTTAGGCCTTCGATGCCTGTCTGCGGTCACTCCTTCCACTAGGCCTCCACTGACCACACCACTGCTGCCCGTGTACCCCTGGAACCAATTTAAAATTGCCTACAGCCAGCCCAATTTTTTTATTTTAGGCCTTCGATGCCTGTCTGCGGTCCATTCTTTCAACTACTACTACACTGACCAGGTCACTGCTGTCCGTGTACCCCTGGAACCAATTTAAAATTGCCTACAGCCATGTGTTATTATTTTAGGCCTTCGATGCCTGTCTGCGGTCACTCCTTCCACTAGGCCTCCACTGACCACACCACTGCTGTCCGTGTACCCCTGGAACCAATTTAAAATTGCCTACAGCCATGTGTTATTATTTTAGGCCTTCGATGCCTGTCTGCGGTCACTCCTTCCACTAGGCCTCCACTGACCACACCACTGCTGTCCGTGTACCCCTGGAACCAATTTAAAATTGCCTACAGCCAGCCCAATTTTTTTATTTTAGGCCTTCGATGCCTGTCTGCGGTCCATTCTTTCAACTACTACTACACTGACCAGGTCACTGCTGTCCGTGTACCCCTGTAACCAATTTAAAATTGCCTACAGCCATGTGTTATTATTTTAGGCATTCGATGCCTGTCTGCGGTCCATTTTTTCAACTACTACTACACTGACCAGGTCACTGCTGCCCGTGTACCCCTGGAACCAATTTAAAATTGCCTACAGCCATGTGTTATTATTTTAGGCCTTCGATGCCTGTCTGCGGTCACTCCTTCCACTAGGCCTCCACTGACCACACCACTGCTGCCCGTGTACCCCTGGAACCAATTTAAAATTGCCTACAGCCAGCCCAATTTTTTTATTTTAGGCCTTCGATGCCTGTCTGCGGTCCATTCTTTCAACTACTACTACACTGACCAGGTCACTGCTGCCCGTGTACCCCTGGAACCAATTTAAAATTGCCTACAGCCATGTGTTATTATTTTAGGCCTTCGATGCCTGTCTGCGGTCACTCCTTCCACTAGGCCTCCACTGACCACACCACTGCTGTCCGTGTACCCCTGGAACCAATTTAAAATTGCCTACAGCCATGTGTTATTATTTTAGGCCTTCGATGCCTGTCTGCGGTCCATTCTTTCAACTACTACTACACTGACCAGGGCACTGCTGGCCGTGTACCCCTGGAACCAACATCAGAAAATATAAAAATAAGTATTTTGCTTATAAAAAAGAAAATACTGGTGAGATATCAAATGCAGACATTTTAACATTAAAAACAAACACACAACTCTAATCTGGTACAGTACTAAAAATGGCCACCAGCTACAATTACTTTCTCCTGCAAGTAGTTAACTGAAAGTTTTTTTAAATTGAAAACACACATATGGCATCCACCGAGTGTTGTCCTGTCGCGTCTTCTTTATATTATTGCCGAGAAGATGCAAAATAATGAAAATAATAAAATCATTAATTACCAAAATAATAGAGAAAGTCAACACCACATTGCAAATAAACATTCATTCCAAATAAAGAAGCAGGGCGCGTCCGAGGGTGAGTATATACCTAATAAGAATATAATCACCCTCGGACGCGCAATGCTTATTTCCAACAGCCTTCCTTCCTAAGAATCAGCCCTTCCGTCGTGTAGAGAGACGTTGTGTTACACTCCAAGGTGTTCCCCAGGTTGCCTTTCCTGAGCTTCGATCTTCCGGCTCTCGTTTAGTAGTTCTTGGAAACTACTCTGCATTAGGCCTTCAAATTGGGTATGGGGTGTAGAGAGATGGTGTGTTCCACTCCAAGGTGTTCCCCAGGTTGCCTTTCCTGAGCTTCGATCTTCCGGCTCTCGTTTAGTAGTTGTCGGAAACTACGCTGCATTAGGCCTACAAATTGGGTATGGGGCGTAGAGAGAGGGTGTGTTACACTCCAAGGTGTTCCCCAGGTTGCCTTTCCTGAGCTTCGATATTCCGGCTCTCGTTTAGTAGTTGTCGGAAACTACGCTGCATTAGGCCTACAAATTGGGTATGGGGTGTAGAGAGAGGGTGTGTTACACTCCAAGGTGTTCCCCAGGTTGCCTTTCCTGAGCTTCGATCTTCATGCTCTCGTTTAGTAGTTGTCGGAAACTACGCTGCATTAGGCCTACAAATTGGGTATGGGGTGTAGAGAGAGGGTTTGTTACACTCCAAGGTGTTCCCCAGGTTGCCTTTCCTGAGCTTCGATCTTCCGGCTCTCGTTTAGTAGTTGTTGGAAACTACGCTGCATTAGGCCTTCAAATTGGGTATGGGGTGTAGCGAGAGGGTGTGTTACACTCCAAGGTGTTCCCCAGGTTGCCTTTCCTGAGCTTCGATCTTCCGGCTCTCGTTTAGTAGTTGTTGGAAACTACGCTGCATTAGGCCTTCAAATTGGGTATGGGGTGTAGCGAGAGGGTGTGTTACACTCCAAGGTGTTCCCCAGGTTGCCTTTCCTGAGCTTCGATCTTCCGGCTCTCGTTTAGTAGTTCTTGGAAACTACACTGCATTAGGCCTTCAAATTGGGTATGGGGTGTAGAGAGAGGGTGTGTTACACTCTAAGGTGTTCCCCAGGTTTCCTTGCCATTGCTTCGGTCTTCCGACTCTCGTTTAGTAGTTGTAGAAAAGTACACTGCATTAGGCCATACAAAATGGGTATGGGGTGGAGAGAGATGGTGTGTTACACTCCAAGGTGTTCCCCAGGTTGCCTTTCCTGAGCTTCTATCTTCAGGCTCTCATTAAATTGTGGTTAAATGGAACAACTGCATTTGGCGTACTAGTTGGTTTGGGGCCTACTATCGGTGTCTGCCACTCCTTGCTGTTCTCCTCCACTGAACAAAGCTGTGCCGCCTGTTTACTACGGTTGCCAATTTTGAACTGCATTTCGACTACTTACTGATTTGGCCCTACTCTCTGTGTCAGCCTCTCATTCCAGTTGTCCTCCACTGCAATGCCCCCTGGTTATTCCTGTGTTACCAATTTTGAACTGCATTTAGCCCACTTTCTTCTTTGGGCCTATATCTGTGTTTCCACTTCATCGTGCCCATTGCCCAGCCAGTGATAGATGAGTCTGCTGGTACATTGACCCATAACGCAACATTCCCCGTGCACGCTACACAACAACATTGTGACCCTGCTGAAAGTCAGGTTGCTCTTCCCGCATACCATACCACCTTACACGGGGACAAAGAGGAAGGTGCAGATGAAAGTGCAGGTTCCTTCATCAGGTGGGGGGAGGAATACTAGTTGGCGACGTCACTGGCACAGGGCCTCTCATAGTACGCAAAAGTGTTGCTGCCGGTGGGAGGCGCCCCCGCCGTGCAAACACACCGCTGTACTTTGAGGGGCCCTGTGCCAGTGCCAATGCCAACGAGTGGGCCCCCCCTGCTTGCTCAGGTTCACAGCACTTGCAAAGTTGAAATACTTACCTCTCCCTGCTCCACTGCCGTGACGTGGTCCAGATTTCCTGGGCCCACTAATTACTTGAACCAGCCCTACCCCCCACAACTTTAGCCAAATGACCCCCAATTTCAAATGCCTTCCAATTATTATAAGGTAAATTACGCTTGACAAGCTTCATTAAGAAGAATGGATGGTTTTGACATTAAAATGGCCACTCTAGGTGTTTTCCTGGCCCCCACTCACTGCCGACTATGCTGCCCCATTGACTTGCATTGGGTTTCGTGTTTCGGTCGATCCCGACTTTACGTCATAATCGGCCGATTTCACTCGACCCGACTTTGGACATAGTCGGGTTTCGCAAAACCCGGCTCGACTCTAAAAAGGTCAAGGTCGCTCAACTCTACTGAGGACCAGTCATTCGAAATGACTTCTCCATGCATTTTATGCATTGGTAAAAGCACTATGATGACAAGTGTGATATGTTTTCAGGTATCTCCTATACTAATAGAGCCACATGCTCACCGGTTTGCCACATGATGTAGGCCTATGGACTGAAAAAGAAACCACCAAAAATTTTAACCAGTCATCGTTCTCACAACACTAAGGACCAGTCATTCGAAATGACTTCTCCATGCATTTTATGCATTGGTAAAAGCACTATGATGAAAAGTGTGATATGTTTTCAGGTATCTCCTATACTAATAGAGCCACATGCTCACCGGTTTGCCACATGATGTAGGCCTATGGACTGAACAAGAAACCACCAAAAATTTTAACCAGTCATCGTTCTCACAACACTGAGGACCAGACATTCGAAATGACTTCTCCATGCATTTTATGCATTGGTAAAAGCACTATGATGAAAAGTGTGATATGTTTTCAGGTATCTCTTATACTAATAGAGCCACATGCTCACCGGTTTGCCACATGATGTAGGCCTATGGACTGAACAAGAAACCACCAAAAATTTTAACCAGTCATCGTTCTCACAACACTGAGGACCAGTCATTCGAAATGACTTCTCCATGCATTTTATGCATTGGTAAAAGCACTATGATGAAAAGTGTGATATGTTTTCAGGTATCTCCTATACTAATAGAGCCACATGCTCACCGGTTTGCCACATGATGTAGGCCTATGGACTGAACAAGAAACCACCAAAAATTTTAACCAGTCATCGTTCTCACAACACTGAGGACCAGTCATTCGAAATGACTTCTCCATGCATTTTATGCATTGGTAAAAGCACTATGATGAAAAGTGTGATATGTTTTCAGGTATCTCCTATAATAATAGAGCCACATGCTCACCGGTTTGCCACATGATGTAGGCCTATGGACTGAACAAGAAACCACCAAAAATTTTAACCAGTCATCGTTCTCACAACACTGAGGACCAGTCATTCGAAATGACTTCTCCATGCATTTTATGCATTGGTAAAAGCACTATGATGAAAAGTGTGATATGTTTTCAGGTATCTCCTATACTAATAGAGCCACATGCTCACCGGTTTGCCACATGATGTAGGCCTATGGACTGAACAAGAAACCACCAAAAATTTTAACCAGTCATCGTTCTCACAACACTGAGGACCAGTCATTCGAAATGACTTCTCCATGCATTTTATGCATTGGTAAAAGCACTATGATGAAAAGTGTGATATGTTTTCAGGTATCTCCTATACTAATAGAGCCACATGCTCACCGGTTTGCCACATGATGTAGGCCTATGGACTGAACAAGAAACCACCAAAAATTTTAACCAGTCATCGTCCTCACAACACTGAGGACCAGTCATTCGAAATGACTTCTCCATGCATTTTATGCATTGGTAAAAGCACTATGATGAAAAGTGTGATATGTTTTCAGGTATCTCCTATACTAATAGAGCCACATGCTCACCGGTTTGCCACATGATGTAGGCCTATGGACTGAACAAGAAACCACCAAAAATTTTAACCAGTCATCGTTCTCACAACACTGAGGACCAGTCATTCGAAATGACTTCTCCATGCATTTTATGCATTGGTAAAAGCACTATGATGAAAAGTGTGATATGTTTTCAGGTATCTCCTATACTAATAGAGCCACATGCTCACCGGTTTGCCACATGATGTAGGCCTATGGACTGAACAAGAAACCACCAAAAATTTTAACCAGTCATCGTTCTCACAACACTGAGGACCAGTCCTTCGAAATGACTTCTCCATGCATTTTATGCATTGGTAAAAGCACTATGATGAAAAGTGTGATATGTTTTCAGGTATCTCCTATACTAATAGAGCCACATGCTCACCGGTTTGCTACATGATGTAGCCCTATGGACTGAACAAGAAACCACCAAAAATTTTAACCAGTCATCGTCCTCACAACACTGAGGACCAGTCATTCGAAATGACTTCTCCATGCATTTTATGCATTGGTAAAAGCACTATGATGAAAAGTGTGATATGTTTTCAGGTATCTCCTATACTAATAGAGCCACATGCTCACCGGTTTGCCACATGATGTAGGCCTATGGACTGAACAAGAAACCACCAAAAATTTTAACCAGTCATCGTTCTCACAACACTGAGGACCAGTCATTCGAAATGACTTCTCCATGCATTTTATGCATTGGTAAAAGCACTATGATGAAAAGTGTGATATGTTTTCAGGTATCTCCTATACTAATAGAGCCACATGCTCACCGGTTTGCCACATGATGTAGGCCTATGGACTGAACAAGAAACCACCAAAAATTTTAACCAGTCATCGTTCTCACAACACTGAGGACCAGTCATTCGAAATGACTTCTCCATGCATTTTATGCATTGGTAAAAGCACTATGATGAAACGTGTGATATGTTTTCAGGTATCTCCTATACTAATAGAGCCACATGCTCACCAGTTTGCCACATGATGTAGGCCTATGGACTGAACAAGAAACCACCAAAAATTTTAACCAGTCATCGTTCTTACAACACTGAGGACCAGTCATTCGAAATGACTTCTCCATGCATTTTATGCATTGGTAAAAGCACTATGATGAAAAGTGTGATATGTTTTCAGGTATCTCCTATACTAATAGAGCCACATGCTCACCGGTTTGCCACATGATGTAGGCCTATGGACTGAACAAGAAACCACCAAAAATTTTAACCAGTCATCGTTCTCACAACACTGAGGACCCACAACACTGAGGACCAGTCATTCGAAATGACTTCTCCATGCATTTTATGCATTGGTAAAAGCACTATGATGAAAAGTGTGATATGTTTTCAGGTATCTCCTATACGAATAGAGCCACATGCTCACCGGTTTGCCACATGATGTAGGCCTATGGACTGAACAAGAAACCACCAAAAATTTTAACCAGTCATCGTTCTCACAACACTGAGGACCAGTCATTCGAAATGACTTGTCTCCATGCATTTTAAAGCACTATGATGAAAAGTGTGATATGTTTTCAGGTATCTCCTATACTAATAGAGCCACATGCTCACCGGTTTGCCACATGATGTAGGCCTATGGACTGAACAAGAAACCACCAAAAATTTTAACCAGTCATCGTTCTCACAACACTGAGGACCAGTCATTCGAAATGACTTCTCCATGCATTTTATGCATTGGTAAAAGCACTATGATGAAAAGTGTGATATGTTTTCAGGTATCTCCTATACTAATAGAGCCACATGCTCACCGGTTTGCCACATGATGTAGGCCTATGGACTGAACAAGAAACCACCAAAAATTTTAACCAGTCATCGTTCTCACAACACTGAGGACCAGTCATTCGAAATGACTTCTCCATGCATTTTATGCATTGGTAAAAGCACTATGATGAAAAGTGTGATATGTTTTCAGGTATCTCCTATACTAATAGAGCCACATGCTCACCGGTTTGCCACATGATGTAGGCCTATGGACTGAACAAGAAACCACCAAAAATTTTAACCAGTCATCGTTCTCACAACACTGAGGACCAGTCATTCGAAATGACTTCTCCATGCATTTTATGCATTGGTAAAAGCACTATGATGAAAAGTGTGATATGTTTTCAGGTATCTCCTATACTAATAGAGCCACATGCTCACCGGTTTGCCACATGATGTAGGCCTATGGACTGAACAAGAAACCACCAAAAATTTTAACCAGTCATCGTTCTCACAACACTGAGGACCAGTCATTCGAAATGACTTCTCCATGCATTTTATGCATTGGTAAAAGCACTATGATGAAAAGTGTGATATGTTTTCAGGTATCTCCTATACTAATAGAGCCACATGCTCACCGGTTTGCCACATGATGTAGGCCTATGGACTGAACAAGAAACCACCAAAAATTTTAACCAGTCATCGTTCTCACAACACTGAGGACCAGTCATTCGAAATGACTTCTCCATGCATTTTATGCATTGGTAAAAGCACTATGATGAAAAGTGTGATATGTTTTCAGGTATCTCCTATACTAATAGAGCCACATGCTCACCGGTTTGCCACATGATGTAGGCCTATGGACTGAACAAGAAACCACCAAAAATTTTAACCAGTCATCGTTCTCACAACACTGAGGACCAGTCATTCGAAATGACTTCTCCATGCATTTTATGCATTGGTAAAAGCACTATGATGAAAAGTGTGATATGTTTTCAGGTATCTCCTATACTAATAGAGCCACATGCTCACCGGTTTGCCACATGATGTAGGCCTATGGACTGAACAAGAAACCACCAAAAATTTTAACCAGTCATCGTTCTCACAACACTGAGGACCAGTCATTCGAAATGACTTCTCCATGCATTTTATGCATTGGTAAAAGCACTATGATGAAAAGTGTGATATGTTTTCAGGTATCTCCTATACTAATAGAGCCACATGCTCACCGGTTTGCCACATGATGTAGGCCTATGGACTGAACAAGAAACCACCAAAAATTTTAACCAGTCATCGTTCTCACAACACTGAGGACCAGTCATTCGAAATGACTTCTCCATGCATTTTATGCATTGGTAAAAGCACTATGATGAAAAGTGTGATATGTTTTCAGGTATCTCCTATACTAATAGAGCCACATGCTCACCGGTTTGCCACATGATGTAGGCCTATGGACTGAACAAGAAACCACCAAAACTTTTAACCAGTCATCGTTCTCACAACACTGAGGACCAGTCATTCGAAATGACTTCTCCATGCATTTTATGCATTGGTAAAAGCACTATGATGAAAAGTGTGATATGTTTTCAGGTATCTCCTATACTAATAGAGCCACATGCTCACCGGTTTGCCACATGATGTAGGCCTATGGACTGAACAAGAAACCACCAAAAATTTTAACCAGTCATCGTTCTCACAACACTGAGGACCAGTCATTCGAAATGACTTCTCCATGCATTTTATGCATTGGTAAAAGCACTATGATGAAAAGTGTGATATGTTTTCAGGTATCTCCTATACTAATAGAGCCACATGCTCACCGGTTTGCCACATGATGTAGGCCTATGGACTGAACAAGAAACCACCAAAAATTTTAACCAGTCATCGTTCTCACAACACTGAGGACCAGTCATTCGAAATGACTTCTCCATGCATTTTATGCATTGGTAAAAGCACTATGATGAAAAGTGTGATATGTTTTCAGGTATCTCCTATACTAATAGAGCCACATGCTCACCGGTTTGCCACATGATGTAGGCCTATGGACTGAACAAGAAACCACCAAAAATTTTAACCAGTCATCGTTCTCACAACACTGAGGACCAGTCATTCGAAATGACTTCTCCATGCATTTTATGCATTGGTAAAAGCACTATGATGAAAAGTGTGATATGTTTTCAGGTATCTCCTATACTAATAGAGCCACATTCTCACTGGTTTGCCACATGATGTAGGCCTATGGACTGAACAAGAAACCACCAAAAATTTTAACCAGTCATCGTTCTCACAACACTGAGGACCAGTCATTCGAAATGACTTCTCCATGCATTTTATGCATTGGTAAAAGCACTATGATGAAAAGTGTGATATGTTTTCAGGTATCTCCTATACTAATAGAGCCACATGCTCACCGGTTTGCCACATGATGTAGGCCTATGGACTGAACAAGAAACCACCAAAAATTTTAACCAGTCATCGTTCTCACAACACTGAGGACCAGTCATTCGAAATGACTTCTCCATGCATTTTATGCATTGGTAAAAGCACTATGATGAAAAGTGTGATATGTTTTCAGGTATCTCCTATACTAATAGAGCCACATGCTCACCGGTTTGCCACATGATGTAGGCCTATGGACTGAACAAGAAACCACCAAAAATTTTAACCAGTCATCGTTCTCACAACACTGAGGACCAGTCATTCGAAATGACTTCTCCATGCATTTTATGCATTGGTAAAAGCACTATGATGAAAAGTGTGATATGTTTTCAGGTATCTCCTATACTAATAGAGCCACATGCTCACCGGTTTGCCACATGATGTAGGCCTATGGACTGAACAAGAAACCACCAAAAATTTTAACCAGTCATCGTTCTCACAACACTGAGGACCAGTCATTCAAAATGACTTCTCCATGCATTTTATGCATTGGTAAAAGCACTATGATGAAAAGTGTGATATGTTTTCAGGTATCTCCTATACTAATAGAGCCACATGCTCACCGGTTTGCCACATGATGTAGGCCTATGGACTGAACAAGAAACCACCAAAAATTTTAACCAGTCATCGTTCTCACAACACTGAGGACCAGTCATTCGAAATGACTTCTCCATGCATTTTATGCATTGGTAAAAGCACTATGATGAAAAGTGTGATATGTTTTCAGGTATCTCCTATACTAATAGAGCCACATTCTCACTGGTTTGCCACATGATGTAGGCCTATGGACTGAACAAGAAACCACCAAAAATTTTAACCAGTCATCGTTCTCACAACACTGAGGACCAGTCATTCGAAATGACTTCTCCATGCATTTTATGCATTGGTAAAAGCACTATGATGAAAAGTGTGATATGTTTTCAGGTATCTCCTATACTAATAGAGCCACATGCTCACCGGTTTGCCACATAATGTAGGCCTATGGACTGAACAAGAAACCACCAAAAATGTTAACCAGTCATCGTTCTCACAACACTGAGGACCAGTCATTCGAAATGACTTCTCCATGCATTTTATGCATTGGTAAAAGCACTATGATGAAAAGTGTGATATGTTTTCAGGTATCTCCTATACTAATAGAGCCACATGCTCACCGGTTTGCCACATGATGTAGGCCTATGGACTGAACAAGAAACCACCAAAAATTTTAACCAGTCATCGTTCTCACAACACTGAGGACCAGTCATTCGAAATGACTTCTCCATGCATTTTATGCATTGGTAAAAGCACTATGATGAAAAGTGTGATATGTTTTCAGGTATCTCCTATACTAATAGAGCCACATGCTCACCGGTTTGCCACATGATGTAGGCCCATGGACTGAACAAGAAACCACCAAAAATTTTAACCAGTCATCGTTCTCACAACACTGAGGACCAGTCATTCGAAATGACTTCTCCATGCATTTTATGCATTGGTAAAAGCACTATGATGAAAAGTGTGATATGTTTTCAGGTATCTCCTATACTAATAGAGTCACATGCTCACCGGTTTGCCACATGATGTAGGCCCATGGACTGAACAAGAAACCACCAAAAATTTTAACCAGTCATCGTTCTCACAACACTGAGGACCAGTCATTCGAATTGACTTCTCCATGCATTTTATGCATTGGTAAAAGCACTATGATGAAAAGTGTGATATGTTTTCAGGTATCTCCTATACTAATAGAGCCACATGCTCACCGGTTTGCCACATGATGTAGGCCTATGGACTGAACAAGAAACCACCAAAAATTTTAACCAGTCATCGTTCTCACAACACTGAGGACCAGTCATTCGAAATGACTTCTCCATGCATTTTATGCATTGGTAAAAGCACTATGATGAAAAGTGTGATATGTTTTCAGGTATCTCCTATACTAATAGAGCCACATGCTCACCGGTTTGCCACATGATGTAGGCCTATGGACTGAACAAGAAACCACCAAAAATTTTAACCAGTCATCGTTCTCACAACACTGAGGACCAGTCATTCGAAATGACTTCACCATGCATTTTATGCATTGGTAAAAGCACTATGATGAAAAGTGTGATATGTTTTCAGGTATCTCCTATACTAATAGAGCCACATGCTCACCGGTTTGCCACATGATGTAGGCCTATGGACTGAACAAGAAACCACCAAAAATTTTAACCAGTCATCGTTCTCACAACACTGAGGACCAGTCATTCGAAATGACTTCTCCATGCATTTTATGCATTGGTAAAAGCACTATGATGAAAAGTGTGATATGTTTTCAGGTATCTCCTATACTAATAGAGCCACATGCTCACCGGTTTGCCACATGATGTAGGCCTATGGACTGAACAAGAAACCACCAAAACTTTTAACCAGTCATCGTTCTCACAACACTGAGGACCAGTCATTCGAAATGACTTCTCCATGCATTTTATGCATTGGTAAAAGCACTATGATGAAAAGTGTGATATGTTTTCAGGTATCTCCTATACTAATAGAGCCACATGCTCACCGGTTTGCCACATGATGTAGGCCTATGGACTGAACAAGAAACCACCAAAATTTTAACCAGTCATCGTTCTCACAACACTGAGGACCAGTCATTCGAAATGACTTCTCCATGCATTTTATGCATTGGTAAAAGCACTATGATGAAAAGTGTGATATGTTTTCAGGTATCTCCTATACTAATAGAGCCACATGCTCACCGGTTTGCACATGATGTAGGCCTATGGACTGAACAAGAAACCACCAAAAATTTTAACCAGTCATCGTTCTCACAACACTGAGGACCAGTCATTCGAAATGACTTCTCCATGCATTTTATGCATTGGTAAAAGCACTATGATGAAAAGTGTGATATGTTTTCAGGTATCTCCTATACTAATAGAGCCACATGCTCACCGGTTTGCCACATGATGTAGGCCTATGGACTGAACAAGAAACCACCAAAAATTTTAACCAGTCATCGTTCTCACAACACTGAGGGACCAGTCATTCGAAATGACTTCTCCATGCATTTTATGCATTGGTAAAAGCACTATGATGAAAAGTGTGATATGTTTTCAGGTATCTCCTATACTAATAGAGCCACATTCTCACTGGTTTGCCACATGATTAGGCCTATGGACTGAACAAGAAACCACCAAAAATTTTAACCAGTCATCGTTCTCACAACACTGAGGACCAGTCATTCGAAATGACTTCTCCATGCATTTTATGCATTGGTAAAAAGCACTATGATGAAAAGTGTGATATGTTTTCAGGTATCTCCTATACTAATAGAGCCACATGCTCACCGGTTTGCCACATGATGTAGGCCTATGGACTGAACAAGAAACCACCAAAAATTTTAACCAGTCATCGTTCTCACAACACTGAGGACCAGTCATTCGAAATGACTTCTCCATGCATTTTATGCATTGGTAAAAGCACTATGATGAAAAGTGTGATATGTTTTCAGGTATCTCCTATACTAATAGAGCCACATGCCTCACCGGTTTGCCACATGATGTAGGCCTATGGACTGAACAAGAAACCACCAAAAATTTTAACCAGTCATCGTTCTCACAACACTGAGGACCAGTCATTCGAAATGACTTCTCCATGCATTTTATGCATTGGTAAAAGCACTATGATGAAAAGTGTGATATGTTTTCAGGTATCTCCTATACTAATAGAGCCACATGCTCACCGGTTTGCCACATGATGTAGGCCTATGGACTGAACAAGAAACCACCAAAAATTTTAACCAGTCATCGTTCTCACAACACTGAGGACCAGTCATTCAAAATGACTTCTCCATGCATTTTATGCATTGGTAAAAGCACTATGATGAAAAGTGTGATATGTTTTCAGGTATCTCCTATACTAATAGAGCCACATGCTCACCGGTTTGCCACATGATGTAGGCCTATGGACTGAACAAGAAACCACCAAAAAATTTTAACCAGTCATCGTTCTCACAACACTGAGGACCAGTCATTCGAAATGACTTCTCCATGCATTTTATGCATTGGTAAAAGCACTATGATGAAAAGTGTGATATGTTTTCAGGTATCTCCTATACTAATAGAGCCACATTCTCACTGGTTTGCCACATGATGTAGGCCTATGGACTGAACAAGAAACACCAAAAATTTTAACCAGTCATCGTTCTCACAACACTGAGGACCAGTCATTCGAAATGACTTCTCCATGCATTTTATGCATTGGTAAAAGCACTATGATGAAAAGTGTGATATGTTTTCAGGTATCTCCTATACTAATAGAGCCACATGCTCACCGGTTTGCCACATAATGTAGGCCTATGGACTGAAACAAGAAACCACCAAAAATTTTAACCAGTCATCGTTCTCACAACACTGAGGACCAGTCATTCGAAATGACTTCTCCATGCATTTTATGCATTGGTTAAAAGCACTATGATGAAAAGTGTGATATGTTTTCAGGTATCTCCTATACTAATAGAGCCACATGCTCACCGGTTTGCCACATGATGTAGGCCTATGGACTGAACAAGAAACCACCAAAAATTTTAACCAGTCATCGTTCTCACAACACTGAGGACCAGTCATTCGAAATGACTTCTCCATGCATTTTATGCATTGGTAAAAGCACTATGATGAAAAGTGTGATATGTTTTCAGGTATCTCCTATACTAATAGAGCCACATGCTCACCGGTTTGCCACATGATGTAGGCCCATGGACTGAACAAGAAACCACCAAAAATTTTAACCAGTCATCGTTCTCACAACACTGAGGACCAGTCATTCGAAATGACTTCTCCATGCATTTTATGCATTGGTAAAAGCACTATGATGAAAAGTGTGATATGTTTTCAGGTATCTCCTATACTAATAGAGTCACATGCTCACCGGTTTGCCACATGATGTAGGCCCATGGACTGAACAAGAAACCACCAAAAATTTTAACCAGTCATCGTTCTCACAACACTGAGGACCAGTCATTCGAATTGACTTCTCCATGCATTTTATGCATTGGTAAAAGCACTATGATGAAAAGTGTGATATGTTTTCAGGTATCTCCTATACTAATAGAGCCACATGCTCACCGGTTTGCCACATGATGTAGGCCTATGGACTGAACAAGAAACCACCAAAAATTTTAACCAGTCATCGTTCTCACAACACTGAGGACCAGTCATTCGAAATGACTTCTCCATGCATTTTATGCATTGGTAAAAGCACTATGATGAAAAGTGTGATATGTTTTCAGGTATCTCCTATACTAATAGAGCCACATGCTCACCGGTTTGCCACATGATGTAGGCCTATGGACTGAACAAGAAACCACCAAAAATTTTAACCAGTCATCGTTCTCACAACACTGAGGACCAGTCATTCGAAATGACTTCTCCATGCATTTTATGCATTGGTAAAAGCACTATGATGAAAAGTGTGATATGTTTTCAGGTATCTCCTATACTAATAGAGCCACATTCTCACTGGTTTGCCACATGATGTAGGCCTATGGACTGAACAAGAAACCACCAAAAATTTTAACCAGTCATCGTTCTCACAACACTGAGGACCAGTCATTCGAAATGACTTCTCCATGCATTTTATGCATTGGTAAAAGCACTATGATGAAAAGTGTGATATGTTTTCAGGTATCTCCTATACTAATAGAGCCACATGCTCACCGGTTTGCCACATGATGTAGGCCTATGGACTGAACAAGAAACCACCAAAATTTTAACCAGTCATCGTTCTCACAACACTGAGGACCAGTCATTCGAAATGACTTCTCCATGCATTTTATGCATTGGTAAAAGCACTATGATGAAAAGTGTGATATGTTTTTCAGGTATCTCCTATACTAATAGAGCCACATGCTCACCGGTTTGCCACATGATGTAGGCCTATGGACTGAACAAGAAACCACCAAAAATTTTAACCAGTCATCGTTCTCACAACACTGAGGACCAGTCATTCGAAATGACTTCTCCATGCATTTTATGCATTGGTAAAAGCACTATGATGAAAAGTGTGATATGTTTTCAGGTATCTCCTATACTAATAGAGCCACATGCTCACCGGTTTGCCACATGATGTAGGCCTATGGACTGAACAAGAAACCACCAAAAATTTTAACCAGTCATCGTTCTCACAACACTGAGGACCAGTCATTCAAAATGACTTCTCCATGCATTTTATGCATTGGTAAAAGCACTATGATTGAAAAGTGTGATATGTTTTCAGGTATCTCCTATACTAATAGAGCCACATGCTCACCGGTTTGCCACATGATGTAGGCCTATGGACTGAACAAGAAACCACCAAAAATTTTAACCAGTCATCGTTCTCACAACACTGAGGACCAGTCCATTCGAAATGACTTCTCCATGCATTTTATGCATTGGTAAAAGCACTATGATGAAAAGTGTGATATGTTTTCAGGTATCTCCTATACTAATAGAGCCACATTCTCACTGGTTTGCCACATGATGTAGGCCTATGGACTGAACAAGAAACCACCAAAAATTTTAACCAGTCATCGTTCTCACAACACTGAGGACCAGTCATTCGAAATAACTTCTCCATGCATTTTATGCATTGGTAAAGCACTATGATGAAAAGTGTGATATGTTTTCAGGTATCTCCTATACTAATAGAGCCACATGCTCACCGGTTTGCCACATAATGTAGGCCTATGGACTGAACAAGAAAACCACCAAAAATTTTAACCAGTCATCGTTCTCACAACACTGAGGACCAGTCATTCGAAATGACTTCTCCATGCATTTTATGCATTGGTAAAAGCACTATGATGAAAAGTGTGATATGTTTTCAGGTATCTCCTATACTAATAGAGCCACATGCTCACCGGTTTGCCACATGATGTAGGCCTATGGACTGAACAAGAAACCACCAAAAATTTTAACCAGTCATCGTTCTCACAACACTGAGGACCAGTCATTCGAAATGACTTCTCCATGCATTTTATGCATTGGTAAAAGCACTATGATGAAAAGTGTGATATGTTTTCAGGTATCTCCTATACTAATAGAGCCACATGCTCACCGGTTTGCCACATGATGTAGGCCCATGGACTGAACAAGAAACCACCAAAAATTTTAACCAGTCATCGTTCTCACAACACTGAGGACCAGTCATTCGAAATGACTTCTCCATGCATTTTATGCATTGGTAAAAGCACTATGATGAAAAGTGTGATATGTTTTCAGGTATCTCCTATACTAATAGAGCCACATGCTCACCGGTTTGCCCACATGATGTAGGCCTATGGACTGAACAAGAAACCACCAAAAATTTTAACCAGTCATCGTTCTCACAACACTGAGGACCAGTCATTCGAAATGACTTCTCCATGCATTTTATGCATTGGTAAAAGCACTATGATGAAAAGTGTGATATGTTTTCAGGTATCTCCTATACTAATAGAGCCACATGCTCACCGGTTTGCCACATGATGTAGGCCTATGGACTGAACAAGAAACCACCAAAAATTTAACCAGTCATCGTTCTCACAACACTGAGGACCAGTCATTCAAATGACTTCTCCATGCATTTTATGCATTGGTAAAAGCACTATGATGAAAAGTGTGATATGTTTTCAGGTATCTCCTATACTAATAGAGCCACATGCTCACCGGTTTGCCACATGATGTAGGCCTATGGACTGAACAAGAAACCACCAAAAATTTTAACCAGTCATCGTTCTCACAACACTGAGGACCAGTCATTCGAAATGACTTCTCCATGCATTTTATGCATTGGTAAAAGCACTATGATGAAAAGTGTGATATGTTTTCAGGTATCTCCTATACTAATAGAGCCACATTCTCACTGGTTTGCCACATGATGTAGGCCTATGGACTGAACAAGAAACCACCAAAAATTTTAACCAGTCATCGTTCTCACAACACTGAGGACCAGTCATTCGAAATAACTTCTCCATGCATTTTATGCATTGGTAAAAGCACTATGATGAAAAGTGTGATATGTTTTCAGGTATCTCCTATACTAATAGAGCCACATGCTCACCGGTTTGCCACATAATGTAGGCCTATGGACTGAACAAGAAACCACCAAAAATTTTAACCAGTCATCGTTCTCACAACACTGAGGACCAGTCATTCGAAATGACTTCTCCATGCATTTTATGCATTGGTAAAAGCACTATGATGAAAAGTGTGATATGTTTTCAGGTATCTCCTATACTAATAGAGCCACATG
>NW_027193950.1:0-53631 GCF_032444005.1 Ranitomeya imitator | reverse complement strand
CTACACTCTACACTCTATACTCTACACCCTGCACTCTGTACCCTACACTCTACACTCTTTACCCTACACTCTATACCCTACACTCTATACCCTACACTCTATACCCTAAACTCTAAACTCTATACCCTACACTCTACACTCTATACCCTACACTCTATAACATACACTCTATACCCTACACTCTATACCCTACACTCTATACCATACACTCTACACCCTACACTCTATACCATACACTCTACACCATACACTCTATAGCATACACTCTATACCCTACACTATACACTCTATACCCTACACTCTATACCCTACACTATACACTCTATACCCTACACTCTACACTTTATACCCTACACTCTATACCCTACACTCTATACCCTACACTCTATACCCTACACTCTATACCCTACACTCTTCAACCTGCACTCTACAACCTGCAATCTATACCCTACACTCTATACCCTACACTCTACACTCTATACCCTACACTCTATACCCTACACTCTATACCCTACACTCTATACCCTACACTCTACACTCTATACCCTACACTCTATAGCCTACACTCTACACCCTACACTCTATACCCTGCACTCTATACCCTACACTCTACACTCTATACCCTACACTCTACTCCCTACACTCTACACCCTACAGTCTATACCCTACACTCTACACTCTATACCTTACACTCTACACTCTATTCCCTACACTCTATACCCTACATTCTATACCCTACACTCTACACTCTATACCCTACACTCTATACCCTACACTCTACACCCTACACTCTATACCCTACACTCCATACCGTACACTCTATACCCTACACTCTACACTCTATACCCTACACTCTATACGCCACACTCTATACCCTACAGTCTATACCCTACACTCTATACCCTACACTCTACACTCTATACCATACACTCTACACTCTACACTCTATACCCTACACTCTATACCCTACACTCTATACCCTACACCCTACACTCTATACCCTACACTCTATACCCTACACTCTACACCCTACACTCTACACCCTACACTCTATACCCTATACCCTACACTCTATACCCTACACTCTATACCCTACACTCTATACCCTACACTCTATACCCTACACTATACACTCTATACCCTACACTCTATACCCTGCACTCTACACCCTGCACTCTACACCCAACACTCTAAACCCTACACTCTACACTCTATACCCTACACTCTATACCCTACACTCTACACTCTATACCCTACACTCTATAGCCTACACTCTATACCCTACAGTATATACACTACACTCTATACCCTACACTCTACACCTTACACTCTACACTCTATTCCCTACACTCTATACCCTACACTCTATACCCTACACTCTATACCCTACACTCTACACTCTATACCCTACACCCTACACTCTATACCCTACACTCTACACTCTATATCTTACACTCTATACCCTGCACTCTACACCCTGCACTCTACACCCAACACTCTATACCCTACACTCTACACCCTACACTCTATACCCTACACTCTATAACCTACACTCTACACTCTATACCATACACTCTACACTCTACACTCTATATCCTACACTCTATACCCTACACTCTAATCCCCACACTCTACACTCTATACCCTACACTCTATACCATACACTCTATATCCTACACTCTATACCATACACTCTATACCATACACTCTATACCCTACACTCTATACCCAACACTCTACACCCTATACCTTACACTCTATACCCTACACTCTATACCCTACACTCTAAACTCTATACCCTACACTCTATAACATACACTCTATACCCTACACTCTATACCCTACACTCTATACCCTACACTCTATACCATACACTCTACACTCTATACCCTACACTCTATACCATACACTCTACACCATACACTCTATAGCATACACTATATACCCTACACTCTACACTCTATACCCTACACTCTATACCCTACACTATACACTCTATACCCTACACTCTACACTTTATACCCTACTCTCTATACCCTACACTCTATACCCTACACTCTACAACCTGCACTCTATACCCTACACTCTATACCCTACACCTTACACTCTATACCCTACACTCTATACCCTACACTCTATACCCTACACTCTATACCCTGCACTCTATACCCTACACTCTATAGCCTACACTCTACACTCTACTCTATACCCTACACTCTATACCCTACACTCTACACTCTATACCCTACACTCTATACCCTACACTCTATACCCTACACTCTACACCCTACACTCTACACCCTACACTCTAATCCCTACACTCTAATCCCTACACCCTACACTCTATACCCTACACTCTATACCCTACACTCTATACCCTACACCCTACACTCTACACTCTATACCCTACACTCTACACCCTACACTCTACACCCTACACTCTACACTCTATACCCTACACTCTACACCCTGCACTCTGTACCCTACACTCTACACTCTTTACCCTACACTCTATACCCTACATTCTATACCCTACACTCTATACCCTACACTCTAATCCCTACACTCTACACTCTATACCCTACACTCTATACCCTACACTCTATACCCTACACTCTACACCCTACACTCTACACCCTACACTCTAATCCCTACACTCTAATCCCTACACCCTACACTCTATACCCTACACTCTATACCCTACACTCTATACCCTACACTCTATACCCTACACTCTATACCCTACACCCTACACTCTACAGCCTACACACTACACCCTACACTCTATACCCTACACTCTACACCCTGCACTCTGTACCCTACACTCTACACTCTTTACCCTACACTCTATACCCTTCACTCTATACCCTACACTCTATACCCTACACTCTATACACTACACTCTAAACTCTATACCCTACACTCTACACTCTATACCCTACACTCTATAACATACACTCTATACCCTACACTCTATACCCTACACTCTATGCCCTACACTCTATACCCTACACTCTACACCATACACTCTACACCATACACTCTACACCATACACTCTGTAGCATACACTCTATACCCTACACGATACACTCTATACCCTACACTATACCCTACACTCTATACCCTACACTCTACACCCTACACTCTATACCCTACACTCTACAACCTGCACTCTATACCCTACACTCTACACCCTACACTCTATACCCTACACTCTATACCCTACACTCTATACCCTACACTCTACACTCTATACCCTACACTCTATAGCCTACACTCTACACTCTATACTCTACACTCTATACCCTGCACTCTATACCCTACACTCTACACTCTATACCCTACACTCTATTCCCTACACTCTACACCCTACAGTCTATACCCTACACTATACACTCTATACCTTACACTCTACACTCTATTCCCTACACTCTATACCCTACACTCTATACCCTACATTCTATACCCTACACTCTACACTCTATACCCTACACTCTATACCCTACACTCTATACCGTACACTCTATACCCTACACTCTACACTCTATACCCTACACTCTATACGCCACACTCTATACCCTACAGTCTATACCCTACACTCTATACCCTACACTCTACACTCTATACCATACACTCTACACTCTATACCCTACACTCTATACCCTACACTCTATACCCTACACTCTATACCCTACACCCTACACTCTATACCCTACACTCTATACCCTACACTCTACACCCTACACTCTACACCCTACACTCTATACCCTGTACCCTACACTCTATACCCAACACTCTATACCCTACACTCTATACCCTACACTCTATACCCTACACTCTACACTCTATACCCTACACTCTATAGCCTACACTCTATACCCTACAGTATATACCCTACACTCTATACCCTACACTCTACACCTTACACCCTACACTCTATTCTCTACACTCTATACCCTACACTCTATACCCTACACTCTATACCCTACACTCTACACTCTATACCCTACACCCTACACTCTATACCCTACACTCTACACCCTATACGCCACACTCTATACCCTACACCCTACACTCTATACCCTACACTCTACACTCTATACCCTACACTCTACACCCTACACTCTATACCCTACACTCTATACCCTACACCCTACACTCTACACTCTATACCCTACACTCTACACTCTACTCCCTACACTATACACTCTATACCCTACACTCTACACTCTATACCCTACACTCTACTCCCTACACTCTATACCCTACACTCTACACCCTACACTCTACACCCTACACTCTATACCCTACACTCTATACCCTACACTCTATACCCTACACTCTACACCCTACACTCTACACCCTACACTCTACACCCTACACTCTATACCCTACACTCTATACCCTACACTCTATACCCTACACTCTATACGCTACACTCTACACCCTACACTCTACACCCTACACTCTACACCCTACACTCTGTACCCTACACTCAATACCCTACACTGTACACTCTTTACCCTACACTCTATACCCTACACTCTTTACCCTACACCCTATACCCTGCACTCTATACCCTACACTCTATACCCTACACTCTATACCCTACACTCTAAACTCTATACCCTACACTCTACACTCTATACCCTACACTCTATAACATACACTCTATACCCTACACTCTATACCCTACACTCTACACCCTACACTCTACACCCTACACCCTACACACTATACCCTATACTCTACACCCTACACTCTATACCATACACTCTACACTTTATACCCTACACTCTATAACATACACTCTATACCCTACACTCTATACCCTACACTCCATACCCTACACTCTATACCATACACTCTATACCATACACTCTATACCCTACACTCTATACCATACACTCTACACCATACACTCTATAGCATACACTCTATACCCTACACTCTACACTCTATACCCTACACTCTACACTTTATACCCTACTCTCTATACCCTGCACTCTATACCCTACACTCTACAACCTGCACTCTATACCCTACACTCTATACCCTACACCCTACACTCTATACCCTACACTCTGTACCCTACACTCTATACCCTACACTATACACTCTATACCCTACACTCTATAACATACACTATATACCCTACACTCTATACCCTACACTCTATACCCTACACTCTATACCATTCACTCTATACCCTACACTCTATACCATACACTCTACACCCTACACTCTATACCATACACTCTACACCATACACTCTATAGCATACACTCTATACCCTACACTATACACTCTATACCCTACACTCTATACCCTACACTATACACTCTATACCCTACACTCTACACTTTATACCCTACACTCTATACCCTACACTCTATACCCTACACTCTATACCCTACACTCTATACCCTACACTCTACAACCTGCACTCTACAACCTGCAATCTATACCCTACACTCTATACCCTACACTCTATACCCTACACTCTACACTCTATACCCTACACTCTATACCCTACACTCTATACTCTACACTCTACACTCTATAACCTACACTCTATAGCCTACACTCTACACCCTACACTCTATACCCTGCACTCTATACCCTACACTCTACACTCTATACCCTACACTCTACTCCCTACACTCTACACCCTACACTCTATACCCTACACTCTACACCCTACACTCTATACCCTACACTCTATACCATACACTCTACAACCTGCACTCTACAACCTGCAATCTATACCCTACACTCTATACCCTACACTCTATACCCTACACTCTATACCCTTAACTCTATACCCTACACTCTACACTCTATACCCTACACTCTATACCCTACACTCTATACCCTACACTCTATACCCTACACTCTACACTCTATACCCTACACTCTATACCCTACACTCTACACCCTACACCCTATACCCTACACTCTATACCCTACACTCTATACCCTACACTCTATACCCTACACTATACACTCTATACCCTACACTCTACACTTTATACCCTATACTCTATTCCCTACACTCTATACCCTGCACTCTATACCCTGCACTCTACACCCAACACTATAAACCCTACACTCTACACCCTACACTCTATACCCTACACTCTATACCCTACACTCTACACTCTATACCCTACACTCTATAGCCTACACTCTATACCCTACAGTATATACCCTACACTCTATACCCTACACTCTACACCTTACACTCTACACTCTATTCCCTACACTCTATACCCTACACTCTATACCCTACACTCTATACCCTACACTCTACACTCTATACCCTACACCCTACACTCTATACCCTACACTCTATATCCTACACTCTATGCCCTGCACTCTACACCCTGCACTCTACACCCAACACTCTATACCCTACACTCTACACCCTACACTCTATACCCTACACTCTATAACCTACACTCTACACTCTATACCCTACACTCTATACCATACACTCTACACCATAAACTCTATAGCATACACTCTACACTCTATACCCTACACTCTATACCCTACACTCTATACCCTACACTATACACTCTATACCCTACACTCTACACTTTATACCCTACTCTCTATACCCTACACTCTATACCCTACACTCTACAACCTGCACTCTATACCCTACACTCTATACCCTACACCCTACACTCTATACCCTACACTCTATACCCTACACTCTATACCCTACACTCTACACTCTATACCCTACACTCTATAGCCTACACTCTACACTCTACTCTATACCCTACACTCTATACCCTACACTCTAATCCCTACACTCTACACTCCATACCCTACACTCTATACCCTACACTCTATACCCTACACTCTACACCCTACACTCTACACCCTACACTCTAATCCCTACACTCTATACCCTACACTCTATACCCTACACCCTACACTCTACACCCTACACTCTACACTCTATACCCTACACTCTACACCCTACACTCTACACTCTATACCCTACACTCTACACCCTGCACTCTGTACCCTACACTCTACACTCTTTACCCTACACTCTATACCCTACACTCTATACCCTACACTCTAATCCCTACACTCTACACTCTATACCCTACACTCTATACCCTAGACTCTATACCCTACACTCTATACCCTACACTCTACACCCTACACTCTAATCCCTACACTCTAATCCCTACACTCTAATCCCTACACCCTAATCCCTACACCATACACTCTATACCCTACACTCTATACCCGACACTCTATACCCTACACCCTACACTCTATACCCTACACTCTACACCCTACACTCTACACTCTATACCCTACACTCTACACCCTGCACTCTGTACCCTACACTCTATACCCTACACTCTATACCCTACACTCTATACCCTACACTCTAAACTCTATACCCTACACTCTATACCCTACACTCTATAACATACACTCTATACCCTACACTCTATAACATACACTCTATACCCTACACTCTATACCCTACACTCTATACCATACACTCTACACCATACACTCTACACCATACACTCTACACCATACACTCTATAGCATACACTCTATACCCTACACTATACACTCTATACCCTACACTCTATATCATACACTCTATACCCTACACTATACACTCTATACCCTACACTCTACACTTTATACCCTACACTCTATACCCTACACTCTACAACCTGCACTCTATACCCTACACTCTACACTCTATACCCTACACTCTATACCCTACACTCTATACCCTACACTCTATACCCTACACTCTACACTCTATACCCTACACTCTATACCCTACACTCTACTCCCTACACTCTACACCCTACAGTCTATACCCTACACTCTACACTCTATACCTTACACTCTACACTCTATTCCCTACACTCTATACCCTACACTCTATAGCTTACACTCTATACCCTACACTCTACACTCTATACCCTACACTCTATACCCTACACTCTATACCCTACACTATACACTCTATACCCTACACTCTACACTTTATACCCTACTCTCTATACCCTACACTCTATACCCTACACTCTACAACCTGCACTCTATACCCTACACTCTATACCCTACACCCTACACTCTATACCCTACACTCTATACCCTACACTCTATACCCTACACTCTACACTCTATACCCTACAGTCTATACCCTACACTCTATACCCTACACTCTACACCCTACACTCTACACCCTACACTCTAATCCCTACACTCTAATCCCTACACTCTAATCCCTACATCCTACACTCTATACCCTACAATCTATACCCTACACTCTATACCCTACACTCTATACCCTACACTCTATAACCTACACCCTACACTCTACACCCTACACTCTATACCCTACACTCTACACCCTACACCCTACACTCTACACTCTATACCCTACACCCTACACCCTGCACTCTGTACTCTACACTCTACACTCTTTACCCTACACTCTATACCCTACACTCTATACCCTACACTCTATACCCTACACTCTAATCCCTACACTCTACACTCTATACCCTACACTCTATACCCTACACTCTATACCCTACACTCTATACCCTACACTCTACACCCTACACTCTACACCCTACACTCTAATCCCTACACTCTAATCCATACACTCTAATCCCTACACCCTACACTCTATACCCTACACTCTATACCCTACACTCTATACCCTACACTCTATACCCTACACCCTACACCCTACACTCTACACTCTATACCCTACACTCTACACCCTACACTCTACACACTACACTCTATACCCTACACTCTACACCCTGCACTCTGTACCCTACACTCTACACTCTTTACCCTACACTCTATACCCTACACTCTATACCCTACACTCTATACCCTACACTCTATACCCTACACTCTAAACTCTATACCCTACACTCTACACTCTTTACCCTACACTCTATAACATACACTCTATACCCTACACTCTACACCCTACACTCTATACCCTACACTCTATACCCTACACTCTACTCCCTACACTCTACACCCTACAGTCTATACCCTACACTCTACACTCTATACCTTACACTCTATAACATACACTCTATACCCTACACTCTATACCCTACACTCTATACCCTACACTCTATACCATACACTCTACACCATACACTCTACACCATACACTCTACACCATACACTCTATAGCATACACTCTATACCCTACACTATACACTCTATACCCTACACTCTATACCCTACACTCTATACCCTACACTATACACTCTATACCCTACACTCTACACTTTATACCCTACACTCTACAACCTGCACTCAATACCCTACACTCTACACTCTATACCCTACACTCTATACCCTACACTCTATACCCTACACTCTATACCCTACACTCTATACCCTACACTCTACACTCTGTACCCTACACTCTATACCCTACACTCTATACCCTACACTCTATACCCTACACTCTACTCCCTACACTCTACACCCTACAGTCTATACCCTACACTCTACACTCTATACCTTACACTCTAAACTCTATTCCCTACACTCTATACCCTACACTCTATAGCATACACTCTATACCCTACACTCTACACTCTATACCCTACACTCTATACCCTACACTCTATACCCTACACTATACACTCTATACCCTACACTCTACACTTTATACCCTACTCTCTATACCCTACACTCTATACCCTACACTCTACAACCTGCACTCTATACCCTACACTCTATACCCTACACCCTACACTCTATACCCTACACTCTATACCCTACACTCTATACCCTACACTCTATACCCTACACTCTATACCCTACACTCTACACTCTATACCCTACACTCTATAGCCTACACTCTACACTTTACTCTATACCCTACACTCTATACCCTACACTCTATAGCATACACTCTATACCCTACACTCTACACTCTATACCCTACACTCTATACCCTACACTCTATACCCTACACTATACACTCTATACCCTACACTCTACACTTTATACCCTACTCTCTATACCCTACACTCTATACCCTACACTCTATACCCTACACCCTACACCCTGCACTCTGTACCCTACACTCTACACTCTTTACCCTACACATTATACCCTACACTCTATACCATACACTCTATACCCTACACTCTAATCCCTACACTCTACACTCTATACCCTACACTCTATACCCTACACTCTATACCCTACACTCTATACCCTACACTCTACACCCTACACCCTACACTCTAATCCCTACACTCTAATCCCTTCTCTCTAATCCCTACACCCTACACTCTATACCCTACACTCTATACCCTACACTCTATACCCTACACTCTATACCCTACACCCTACACCCTACACCCTACACTCTACACTCTATACCCTACACTCTACACCCTACACTCTACACACTACACTCTATACCCTACACTCTACACCCTGCACTCTGTACCCTACACTCTACACTCTTTACCCTACACTCTATACCCTACACTCTATACCCTACACTCTATACCCTACACTCTATACCCTACACTCTAAACTCTATACCCTACACTCTACACTTTATACCCTACACTCTATAACATACACTCTATACCCTACACTCTATACCCTACACTCTATACCCTACACTCTATACCCTACACTCTACTCCCTACACTCTACACCCTACAGTCTATACCCTACACTCTACACTCTATACCTTACACTCTATAACATACACTCTATACCCTACACTCTATACCCTACACTCTATACCATACACTCTACACCCTACACTCTATACCATACACTCTACACCCTACACTCTATACCATACACTCTACACCATACACTCTATAGCATACACTCTATACCCTACACTATACACTCTATACCCTACACTCTATACCCTACACTATACACTCTATACCCTACACTCTACACTTTATACCCTACACTCTATACCCTACACTCTATACCCTACACTCTATACCCTACAATCTACAACCTGCACTCTACAACCTGCAATCTATACCCTACACTCTATACCCTACACTCTACACTCTATACCCTACACTCTATACCCTACACTCTATACCCTACACTCTACACTCTATACCCTACACTCTATAGCCTACACTCTACACTCTATACCCTACACTCTATAGCCTACACTCTACACTCTATACCCTACACTCTACTCCCTACACCCTACAGTCTATACCTTACACTCTACACTCTATTCCCTACACTCTATACCCTACACTCTATACCCTACATTCTATACCCTACACTCTACACTCTATACCCTACACTCTATACCCTACACTCTATACCCTACACTCTACACCCTACACCCTAATAATAATAATAATAATAATAATTTTATTTATATAGCGCCAACATATTCCGCAGCGCTTTACAAATTATAGAGGGGACTTGTACAGACAATAGACATTACAGCATAACAGAAATACAGTTCAAAACAGATACCAGGAGGAGTGAGGGCCCTGCTCGCAAGCTTACAAACTATGGGGAAAAGGGGAGACACGAGAGGTGGATGGTAACAATTGCTTTAGTTATTCGGACCAGCTATAGTGTAAGGCTCAGGTGTTCATGTAAAGCTGCATGAACCAGTTACCTGCCTAAGTATGTAGCAGTACAGACACAGAGGGCTAATACTGCATAAAGTGTATGAGAACATGATGCGAGGAACTTTTTTTTTTTTTTTTAATTATAAATAGGCCACACAGGGATCGTTAGGTTAATGCATTGAGGCGGTAGGCCAGTCTGAACAAATGAGTTTTTAGGGCACGCTTAAAACTGTGGGGATTGGGGATTAATCGTATTAACCTAGGTAGTGCATTCCAAAGAATCGGCGCAGCACGTGTAAAGTCTTGGAGACGGGAGTGGGAGGTTCTGATTATTGAGGATGCTAACCTGAGGTCATTAGCGGAGCGGAGGGCACGGGTAGGGTGGTAGACTGATACCAGGGAGGAGATGTAGGGTGGTACTGAGCCATGGAGTGCTTTGTGGATGAGGGTAGTAGTTTTGTACTGGATTCTGGAGTGGATGGGTAGCCAGTGTAATGACTGGCACAGGGTAGAGGCATCGGTGTAACGGTTGGTGAGGAATATGATCCTGGCTGCAGCATTCAGGACAGATTGGAGCGGGGAGAGCTACCCTACACTCTATACGCCACACTCTATACCCTACAGTCTATACCCTACACTCCATACCCTACACTCTATACCATACACTCTACACTCTATACCCTACACTCTATACCCTACACTCTATACCCTACACCCTACACTCTATACCCTACACTCTATACCCTACACTCTACACTCTATACCCTACACTCTATACCCTACACTCTATACCCTACACTCTATACCCTACACTCTACACTCTATAACCTACACTCTATAGCCTACACTCTACACCCTACACTATATACCCTGCACTCTATACCCTACACTCTACACTCTATACCCTACACTCTACTCCCTACACTCTACACCCTACACTCTACACTCTATACCTTACACTCTACACTCTATTCCCTACACGCTATACCCTACACTCTATACCCTACATTCTATACCCTACACTCTACACTCTATACCCTACACTCTATACCCTACACTCTATACCGTACACTCTATACCCTACACTCTACACTCTATACCCTACACTCTATACGCCACACTCTATACCCTACAGTCTACACTCTATACCATACACTCTACACTCTACACTCTATACCCTACACTCTATACCCTACACTCTATACCCTACACCCTACACAATATACCCTACACTCTATACCCTACACTCTACACCCTACACCCTACACCCTACACTCTATACCCTACACTATACACTCTATACCCTACACTCTACACTTTATACCCTACACTCTATAACCTACACTCTATACCCTGCACTCTACACCCTGCACTCTACACCCAACACTCTAAACCCTACACTCTACACCCTACACTCTATACCCTACACTCTATAACCTACACTCTACACTCTATACCCTACACTCTATAGCCTACACTCTATACCCTACACTCTAATCCCTACACTCTACACTCTATACCCTACACTCTATACCATACACTCTACACCATACACTCTATAGCATACACTCTACACTCTATACCCTACACTCTATACCCTACACTATACACTCTATACCCTACACTCTACACTTTATACCCTACTCTCTATACCCTACACTCTATACCCTACACTCTACAACCTGCACTCTATACCCTACACTCTCTACCCTACACCCTACACTCTATACCCTACACTCTATACCCTACACTCTATACCCTACACTCTATAACCTACACTCTACACTATATACCCTACACTCTATAGCCTACACTCTACACTCTACTCTATACCCTACACTCTATACCCTACACTCTAATCCCTACACTCTACACTCTATACCCTACACTCTATACCCTACACTCTATACCCTACACTCTAATCCCTACACTCTAATCCCTACACTCTAATCCCTAAACCCTACACTCTATACCCTACACCCTATACCCTACACTCTATACCCTACACTCTATACCCTACACCCTACACTCTACACCCTACACTCTATACCTTACACTCTACCCCCTACACTCTATACCCTACACTCTACACCCTGCACTCTGTACCCTACACTCTACACTCTTTACCCTACACTCTATACCCTACACTCTATACCCTACACTCTAATCTCTACACTCTACACTCTATACCCTACACTCTGTACCCTACACTCTATACCCTACACTCTACACTCTACACCCTACACTCTAATCCCTACACTCTAATCCCTACACTCTAATCCCTACACCCTAATCCCTACACCCTACACTCTATACCCTACACTCTATACCCTACACTCTATACCCTACACCCTACACTCTATACCCTACACTCTATACCCTACACTCTACACCCTGCACTCTGTACCCTACACTCTATACCCTACACTCTATACCCTACACTCTATACCCTACACTCTATACCCTACACTCTAAACTCTATACCCTACACTCTATACCCTACACACTATAACATACACTCTATACCCTACACTCTATACCCTACACTCTATACCATACACTCTACACCATACACTCTACACCATACACTCTACACCATACACTGTATAGCATACACTCTATACCCTACACTATACACTCTATACCCTACACTCTATACCCTACACTCTATACCCTACACTATACACTCTATACCCTACACTCTACACTTTATAACCTACACTCTATACCCTACACTCTACAACCTGCACTCTATACCCTACACTCTACACTCTATACCCTACACTCTATACCCTACACTCTATACCCTACACTCTATACCCTACACTCTATACCCTACACTCTACACCCTACAGTCTATACCCTACACTCTACACTCTATACCTTACACTCTACACTCTATTCCCTACACTCTATAACCTACACTCTATAGCATACACTCTATACCCTACACTCTACACTCTATACCCTACACTCTATACCCTACACTCTATACCCTACACTATATACTCCATACCCTACACTCTACACTTTATACCCTACTCTCTATACCCTACACTCTATACCCTACACTCTACAACCTGCACTCTATACCCTACACTCTATACCCTACACCCTACACTCTATACCCTACACTCTATACCCTACACTCTATACCCTACACTCTATACCCTACACTCTATACCCTACACTCTACACTCTATACCCTACACTCTATAGCCTACACTCTATACCCTACACTCTAATCCCTACACTCTAATCCCTACACCCTACACTCTATACCCTACAATCTATACCCTACACTCTATACCCTACACTCTACACCCTACACTCTACACCCTACACTCTAATCCCTACACTCTAATCCCTACACTCTAATCCCTACACCCTACACTCTATACCCTACAATCTATACCCTACACTCTATACCCTACACTCTATACCCTACACTCTATACCCTACACTCTACACCCTACACCCTACACTCTACACTCTATACCCTACACTCTACACTCTGCACTCTGTACCCTACACTCTACACTCTTTACCCTACACTCTATACCCTACACTCTATACCCTACACTATAATTCCTTCAATCTACACTCTACACCCTACACTCTATACCCTACACTCTACACCCTACACTCTACACCCTACACTCTAATCCCTACACTATAATCCCTACACTCTAATCCCTACACCCTACACTCTATACCCTACACTCTATACCCTACACTCTATACCCTACACTCTATACCCTACACCCTACACCCTACACTCTACACTCTATACCCTACACTCTACACCCTACACTCTACACCCTACACTCTATACCCTACACTCTACACCCTGCACTCTGTACCCTACACTCTACACTCTTTACCCTACACTCTATACCCTACACTCTACAACCTGCACTCTATACCCTACACTCTATACCCTACTCCCTACACTCTATACCCTTCACTCTATACCCTACACTCTATACCCTACACTCTACACTCTATACCCTACACTCTATAGCCTACACTCTACACTTTACTCTATACCCTACACTCTATACCCTACACTCTAATCCCTACACTCTAATCCCTACAGTCTACACTCTATACCCTACACTCTATACCCTACACTCTATACCCTACACTCTACACCCTACACTCTACACCCTACACTCTAATCCCTACACTCTAATCCCTACACCCTACACTCTATACCCTACAATCTATACCCTACACTCTATACCCTACACTCTATACCCTACACTCTACACCCTACACTCTACACTCTATACCCTACACTCTACACCCTGCACTCTGTACCCTACACTCTACACTCTTTACCCTACACTCTATACCCTACACTCTATACCCTACACTATAATCCCTACACTCTACACTCTACACCCTACACTCTATACCCTACACTCTACACCCTACACTCTACACCCTACACTCTAATCCCTACACTATAATCCCTACACTCTAATCCCTACACCCTACACTCTATACCCTACACTCTATACCCTACACTCTATACCCTACACTCTATACTTTACACCCTACACCCTACACTCTACACTCTATACCCTACACTCTACACCCTACACTCTACACCCTACACTCTATACCCTACACTCTACACCCTGCACTCTGTACCCTACACTCTACACTCTTTACCCTACACTCTATACCCTACACTCTAAACCCTACACTCTATACCCTACACTCTTTACCCTACACTCTAAACTCTATACCCTACACTCTATAACATACACTCTATACCCTACACTCTACACTCTATACCCTACACTCTATAACATACACTCTATACCCTACACTCTATACCCTACACTCTATACCCTACACTCTATACCCTACAGTCTATACCCTACACTCTACACTCTATACCTTACACTCTATAACATACACTCTATACCCTACACCCTACACTCTATACCCTACACTCTATACCCTACACTCTATACCCTACACTCTATACCCTACACTCTACACTCTATACCCTACACTCTATAGCCTACACTCTACACTTTACTCTATACCCTACACTCTAATCCCTACACTCTAATCCCTACAGTCTACACTCTATACCCTACACTCTATACCCTACACTCTATACCCTACACTCTACACCCAACACTCTACACCCTACACTCTAATCCCTACACTCTAATCCCTACACTCTAATCCCTACACCCTACACTCTATACCCTACAATCTATACCCTACACTCTATACCCTACACTCTATACCCTACACTCTATACCCTACACTCTACACCCTACACCCTACACTCTACACTATATACCCTACACTCTACACCCTGCACTCTGTACCCTACACTCTACACTCTTTACCCTACACTCTATACTCTACACTCTATACCCTACACTCTATACCCTACACTCTAATCCCTACACTCTACACTCTATACCCTACACTCTATACCCTACACTCTATACCCTACACTCTACACCCTACACTCTACACCCTACACTCTAATCCCTACACTCTAATCCCTACACTCTAATCCCTACACCCTACACTCTATACCCTACACTCTATACCCTACACTCTATACCCTACACCCTACACCCTACACCCTACACTCTACACTCTATACCCTACACTCTACACCCTACACTCTATACCCTACACTCTATACCCTACACTCTACACCCTGCACTCTGTACCCTACACTCTACACTCTTTACCCTACACTCTATACCCTACACTCTATACCCTACACTCTATACCATACACTCTACACCATACACTCTACACCATACACTCTACACCATACACTCTACACCATACACTGTATAGCATACACTCTATACCCTACACTATACACTCTATACCCTACACTCTATACCCTACACTCTATACCCTACACTATACACTCTATACTCTACACTCTACACTTTATACCCTACACTCTATACCCTACACTCTACAACCTGCACTCTATACCCTACACTCTACACTCTATACCCTACACTCTATACCCTACACTCTATACCCTAGACTCTATACCCTACACTCTATACCCTACACTCTACACCCTACAGTCTATACCCTACACTCTACACTCTATACCTTACACTCTACACTCTATTCCCTACACTCTATACCCTACACTCTATAGCATACACTCTATACCCTACACTCTACACTCTATACCCTACACTCCATACCCTACACTCTATACCCTACACTATACACTCCATACCCTACACTCTACACTTTATACCCTACTCTCTATACCCTACACTCTATACCCTACACTCTACAACCTGCACTCTATACCCTACACTCTATTCCATACACCCTACACTCTATACCCTACACTCTATACCCTACACTCTATACCCTACACTCTATACCCTACACTCTACACTCTATACCCTACACTCTATAGCCTACACTCTACACTTTACTCTATACCCTACACTCTACACCCTACACTCTACACCCTACACTCTAATCCCTACACTCTAATCCCTACACTCTAATCCCTACACCCTACACTCTATACCCTACAATCTATACCCTACACTCTATACCCTACACTCTATACCCTACACTCTAATCCCTACACTCTAATCCCTACAGTCTACACTCTATACCCTACACTCTATACCCTACACTCTATACCCTACACTCTACACCCTATACTCTACACCCTACACTCTAATCCCTACACTCTAATCCCTACACTCTAATCCCTACACCCTACACTCTATACCCTACAATCTATACCCTACACTCTATACCCTACACTCTATACCCTACACTCTATACCCTACACTCTACACCCTACACCCTACACTCTACACTCTATACCCTACACTCTACACCCTGCACTCTGTAACCTACACTCTAGACTCTTTACCCTACACTCTATACTCTACACTCTATACCCTACACTCTATACCCTACACTCTAATCCCTACACTCTACACTCTATACCCTACACTCTATACCCTACACTCTATACCCTACACTCTACACCCTACACTCTACACCCTACACTCTAATCCCTACACTCTAATCCCTACACTCTAATCCCTACACCCTACACTCTATACCCTACACTCTATACCCTACACTCTATACCCTACACTCTATACCCTACACCCTACACCCTACACTCTACACTCTATACCCTACACTCTACACCCTACACTCTACACCCTACACTCTATACCGTACACTCTACACCCTGCACTCTGTACCCTACACTCTACACTCTTTACCCTACACTCTATACCCTACACTCTATACCCTACACTCTATACCCTACACTCTATACCCTACACTCTAAACTCTATACCCTACACTCTATAACATACACTCTATAACCTACACTCTACACTCTATACCCTACACTCTATAACATACACTCTATACCCTACACTCTATACCCTACACTCTATACCCTACACTCTATACCCTACACTCTACTCCCTACACTCTACACCCTACAGTCTATACCCTACACTCTACACTCTATACCTTACACTCTATAACATACACTCTATACCCTACACTCTATACCCTACACTCTATACCCTACACTCTATACCCTACACTCTACACCCTACACTCTATACCATACACTCTACACCCTACACTCTATACCATACACTCTACACCATACACTCTATAGCATACACTATATACCCTACACTATACACTCTATGCCCTACACTCTATACCCTACACTATACACTCCATACCCTACACTCTATACCCTACACTCTATACCCTACACTCTATACCCTACACTCTACAACCTGCACTCTACAATCTGCAATCTATACCCTACACTCTATACCCTACACTCTATATCCTACACTCTATACCCTACACTCTAAACTCTATACCCTACACTCTATACCCTACACTCTATAACATACACTCTATACCCTACACTCTATACCATACACTCTACACCATACACTCTACACCATACACTCTACACCATACACTCTACACCATACACTCTATAGCATACACTCTATACCCTACACGATACACTCTATACCCTACACTCTATACCCTACACTCTATACCCTACACTATACACTCTATACCCTACACTCTACACTCTATACCCTACACTCTACACCCTGCACTCTGTACCCTACACTCTACACTCTTTACCCTACACTCTATACCCTACACTCTATACCCTACACTATAATCCCTACACTCTACACTCTACACCCTACACTCTATACCCTACACTCTACACCCTACACTCTAATCCCTACACTATAATCCCTACACTCTAATCCCTACACCCTACACTCTATACCCTACACTCTATACCCTACACTCTATACCCTACACTCTATACCCTACACCCTACACCCTACACTCTACACTCTATACCCTACACTCTACACCCTACACTCTACACCCTACACTCTATACCCTACACTCTACACCCTGCACTCTGTACCCTACACTCTACACTCTTTACCCTACACTCTATACCCTACACTCTAAACCCTACACTCTATACCCTACACTCTTTACCCTACACTCTAAACTCTATACCCTACACTCTATAACATACACTCTATACCCTACACTCTACACTCTATACCCTACACTCTATAACATACACTCTATACCCTACACTCTATACCCTACACTCTATACCCTACACTCTATACCCTACACTCTACTCCCTACACTCTACACCCTACAGTCTATACCCTACACTCTACACTCTATACCTTACACTCTATAACATACACTCTATACCCTACACCCTACACTCTATACCCTACACTCTATACCCTACACTCTATACCCTACACTCTATACCCTACACTCTATACCCTACACTCTACACTCTATACCCTACACTCTATAGCCTACACTCTACACTTTACTCTATTCCCTACACTCTATACCCTACACTCTAATCCCTACACTCTAATCCCTACAGTCTACACTCTATACCCTACACTCTATACCCTACACTCTATACCCTACACTCTACACCCAACACTCTACACCCTACACTCTAATCCCTACACTCTAATCCCTACACTCTAATCCCTACACCCTACACTCTATACCCTACAATCTATACCCTACACTCTATACCCTACACTCTATACCCTACACTCTATACCCTACACTCTACACCCTACACCCTACACTCTACACTATATACCCTACACTCTACACCCTGCACTCTGTACCCTACACTCTACACTCTTTACCCTACACTCTATACTCTACACTCTATACCCTACACTCTATACCCTACACTCTAATCCCTACACTCTACACTCTATACCCTACACTCTATACCCTACACTCTATACCCTACACTCTACACCCTACACTCTACACCCTACACTCTAATCCCTACACTCTAATCCCTACACTCTAATCCCTACACCCTACACTCTATACCCTACACTCTATACCCTACACTCTATACCCTACACCCTACACCCTACACTCTACACTCTATACCCTACACTCTACACCCTACACTCTATACCCTACACTCTATACCCTACACTCTACACCCTGCACTCTGTACCCTACACTCTACACTCTTTACCCTACACTCTATACCCTACACTCTATACCCTACACTCTATACCATACACTCTACACCATACACTCTACACCATACACTCTACACCATACACTCTACACCATACACTGTATAGCATACACTCTATACCCTACACTATACACTCTATACCCTACACTCTATACCCTACACTCTATACCCTACACTATACACTCTATACCCTACACTCTACACTTTATACCCTACACTCTATACCCTACACTCTACAACCTGCACTCTATACCCTACACTCTACACTCTATACCCTACACTCTATACCCTACACTCTATACCCTAGACTCTATACCCTACACTCTATACCCTACACTCTACACCCTACAGTCTATACCCTACACTCTACACTCTATACCTTACACTCTACACTCTATTCCCTACACTCTATACCCTACACTCTATAGCATACACTCTATACCCTACACTCTACACTCTATACCCTACACTCCATACCCTACACTCTATACCCTACACTATACACTCCATACCCTACACTCTACACTTTATACCCTACTCTCTATACCCTACACTCTATACCCTACACTCTACAACCTGCACTCTATACCCTACACTCTATACCATACACCCTACACTCTATACCCTACACTCTATACCCTACACTCTATACCCTACACTCTATACCCTACACTCTACACTCTATACCCTACACTCTATAGCCTACACTCTACACTTTACTCTATACCCTACACTCTACACCCTACACTCTACACCCTACACTCTAATCCCTACACTCTAATCCCTACACTCTAATCCCTACACCCTACACTCTATACCCTACAATCTATACCCTACACTCTATACCCTACACTCTATACCCTACACTCTAATCCCTACACTCTAATCCCTACAGTCTACACTCTATACCCTACACTCTATACCCTACACTCTATACCCTACACTCTACACCCTACACTCTACACCCTACACTCTAATCCCTACACTCTAATCCCTACACTCTAATCCCTACACCCTACACTCTATACCCTACAATCTATACCCTACACTCTATACCCTACACTCTATACCCTACACTCTATACCCTACACTCTATACCCTACACTCTACACCCTACACCCTACACTCTACACTCTATACCCTACACTCTACACCCTGCACTCTGTACCCTACACTCTACACTCTTTACCCTACACTCTATACCCTACACTCTATACCCTACACTCTATACCCTACACTCTAATCCCTACACTCTACACTCTACACCCTACACTCTATACCCTACACTCTACACCCTACACTCTACACCCTACACTCTAATCCCTACACTATAATCCCTACACTCTAATCCCTACACCCTACACTCTATACCCTACACTCTATACCCTACACTCTATATCCTACACTCTATACCCTACACCCTACACCCTACACTCTACACTCTATACCCTACACTCTACACCCTACACTCTACACCCTACACTCTATATCCTACACTCTACACCCTGCACTCTGTACCCTACACTCTACACTCTTTACCCTACACTCTATACCCTACACTCTATACCCTACACTCTATACCCTACACTCTTTACCCTACACTCTAAACTCTATACCCTACACTCTATAACATACACTCTAAACCCTACACTCTACACTCTATACCCTACACTCTAATCCCTACACTCTACACTCTATACCCTACACTCTATACCCTACACTCTATACCCTACACTCTACACCCTACACTCTACACCCTACACTCTAATCCCTACACTCTAATCCCTACACTCTAATCCCTAAACCCTACACTCTATACCCTACACCCTATACCCTACACTCTATACCCTACACTCTATACCCTACACCCTACACTCTACACCCTACACTCTATACCTTACACTCTACCCCCTACACTCTATACCCTACACTCTACATCCTGCACTCTGTACCCTACACTCTACACTCTTTACCCTACACTCTATACCCTACACTCTAAACCCTACACTCTAATCTCTACACTCTACACTCTATACCCTACACTCTGTACCCTACACTCTATACCCTACACTCTACACTCTATACCCTACACTCTACACCCTACACTCTACACCCTACACTCTATACCGTACACTCTACACCCTGCACTCTGTACCCTACACTCTACACTCTTTACCCTACACTCTATACCCTACACTCTATACCCTACACTCTATACCCTACACTCTATACCCTACACTCTAAACTCTATACCCTACACTCTATAACATACACTCTATAACCTACACTCTACACTCTATACCCTACACTCTATAACATACACTCTATACCCTACACTCTATACCCTACACTCTATACCCTACACTCTATACCCTACACTCTACTCCCTACACTCTACACCCTACAGTCTATACCCTACACTCTACACTCTATACCTTACACTCTATAACATACACTCTATACCCTACACTCTATACCCTACACTCTATACCCTACACTCTATACCCTACACTCTACACCCTACACTCTATTCCATACACTCTACACCCTACACTCTATACCATACACTCTACACCATACACTCTATAGCATACACTATATACCCTACACTATACACTCTATGCCCTACACTCTATACCCTACACTATACACTCCATACCCTACACTCTATACCCTACACTCTATACCCTACACTCTATACCCTACACTCTACAACCTGCACTCTACAACCTGCAATCTATACCCTACACTCTATACCCTACACTCTATATCCTACACTCTATACCCTACACTCTAAACTCTATACCCTACACTCTATACCCTACACTCTATAACATACTCTATACCCTACACTCTATACCATACACTCTACACCATACACTCTACACCATACACTCTACACCATACACTCTACACCATACACTCTATAGCATACACTCTATACCTTACACGATACACTCTATACCCTACACTCTATACCCTACACTCTATACCCTACACTATACACTCTATACCCTACACTCTACACTCTATACCCTACACTCTACACCCTGCACTCTGTACCCTACACTCTACACTCTTTACCCTACACTCTATACCCTACACTCTATACCCTACACTATAATCCCTACACTCTACACTCTACACCCTACACTCTATACCCTACACTCTACACCCTACACTCTACACCCTACACTCTAATCCCTACACTATAATCCCTACACTCTAATCCCTACACCCTACACTCTATACCCTACACTCTATACCCTACACTCTATACCCTACACTCTATACCCTACACCCTACACCCTACACTCTACACTCTATACCCTACACTCTACACCCTACACTCTACACCCTACACTCTATACCCTACACTCTACACCCTGCACTCTGTACCCTACACTCTACACTCTTTACCCTACACTCTATACCCTACACTCTAAACCCTACACTCTATACCCTACACTCTTTACCCTACACTCTAAACTCTATACCCTACACTCTATAACATACACTCTATACCCTACACTCTACACTCTATACCCTACACTCTATAACATACACTCTATACCCTACACTCTATACCCTACACTCTATACCCTACACTCTATACCCTACACTCTACTCCCTACACTCTACACCCTACAGTCTATACCCTACACTCTACACTCTATACCTTACACTCTATAACATACACTCTATACCCTACACCCTACACTCTATACCCTACACTCTATACCCTACACTCTATACCCTACACTCTATACCCTACACTCTACACTCTATACCCTACACTCTATAGCCTACACTCTACACTTTACTCTATACCCTACACTCTATACCCTACACTCTAATCCCTACACTCTAATCCCTACAGTCTACACTCTATACCCTACACTCTATACCCTACACTCTATACCCTACACTCTACACCCAACACTCTACACCCTACACTCTAATCCCTACACTCTAATCCCTACACTAATCCCTACACCCTACACTCTATACCCTACAATCTATACCCTACACTCTATACCCTACACTCTATACCCTACACTCTATACCCTACACTCTACACCCTACACCCTACACTCTACACTATATACCCTACACTCTACACCCTGCACTCTGTACCCTACACTCTACACTCTTTACCCTACACTCTATACTCTACACTCTATACCCTACACTCTATACCCTACACTCTAATCCCTACACTCTACACTCTATACCCTACACTCTATACCCTACACTCTATACCCTACACTCTACACCCTACACTCTACACCCTACACTCTAATCCCTACACTCTAATCCCTACACTCTAATCCCTACACCCTACACTCTATACCCTACACTCTATACCCTACACTCTATACCCTACACCCTACACCCTACACTCTACACTCTATACCCTACACTCTACACCCTACACTCTATACCCTACACTCTATACCCTACACTCTACACCCTGCACTCTGTACCCTACACTCTACACTCTTTACCCTACACTCTATACCCTACACTCTATAGCCTACACTCTACACTTTACTCTATACCCTACACTCTATACCCTACACTCTAATCCCTACACTCTAATCCCTACAGTCTACACTCTATACCCTACACTCTATACCCTACACTCTACACCCTGCACTCTGTACCCTACACTCTACACTCTTTACCCTACACTCTATACCCTACACTCTATAGCCTACACTCTATACCATACACTCTACACCATACACTCTACACCATACACTCTACACCATACACTGTATAGCATACACTCTATACCCTACACTATACACTCTATACCCTACACTCTATACCCTACACTCTATACCCTACACTATACACTCTATACCCTACACTCTACACTTTATACCCTACACTCTATACCCTACACTCTACAACCTGCACTCTATACCCTACACTCTACACTCTATACCCTACACTCTATACCCTACACTCTATACCCTAGACTCTATACCCTACACTCTATACCCTACACTCTACACCCTACAGTCTATACCCTACACTCTACACTCTATACCTTACACTCTACACTCTATTCCCTACACTCTATACCCTACACTCTATAGCATACACTCTATACCCTACACTCTACACTCTATACCCTACACTCCATACCCTACACTCTATACCCTACACTATACACTCCATACCCTACACTCTACACTTTATACCCTACTCTCTATACCCTACACTCTATACCCTACACTCTACAACCTGCACTCTATACCCTACACTCTATACCATACACCCTACACTCTATACCCTACACTCTATACCCTACACTCTATACCCTACACTCTATACCCTACACTCTACACTCTATACCCTACACTCTATAGCCTACACTCTACACTTTACTCTATACCCTACACTTTACACCCTACACTCTACACCCTACACTCTAATCCCTACACTCTAATCCCTACACTCTAATCCCTACACCCTACACTCTATACCCTACAATCTATACCCTACACTCTATACCCTACACTCTATACCCTACACTCTAATCCCTACACTCTAATCCCTACAGTCTACACTCTATACCCTACACTCTATACCCTACACTCTATACCCTACACTCTACACCCTACACTCTACACCCTACACTCTAATCCCTACACTCTAATCCCTACACTCTAATCCCTACACCCTACACTCTATACCCTACAATCTATACCCTACACTCTATACCCTACACTCTATACCCTACACTCTATACCCTACACTCTATACCCTACACTCTACACCCTACACCCTACACTCTACACTCTATACCCTACACTCTACACCCTGCACTCTGTACCCTACACTCTACACTCTTTACCCTACACTCTATACCCTACACTCTATACCCTACACTCTATACCCTACACTCTAATCCCTACACTCTACACTCTACACCCTACACTCTATACCCTACACTCTACACCCTACACTCTACACCCTACACTCTAATCCCTACACTATAATCCCTACACTCTAATCCCTACACCCTACACTCTATACCCTACACTCTATACCCTACACTCTATATCCTACACTCTATACCCTACACCCTACACCCTACACTCTACACTCTATACCCTACACTCTACACCCTACACTCTACACCCTACACTCTATATCCTACACTCTACACCCTGCACTCTGTACCCTACACTCTACACTCTTTACCCTACACTCTATACCCTACACTCTATACCCTACACTCTATACCCTACACTCTTTACCCTACACTCTAAACTCTATACCCTACACTCTATAACATACACTCTAAACCCTACACTCTACACTCTATACCCTACACTCTAATCCCTACACTCTACACTCTATACCCTACACTCTATACCCTACACTCTATACCCTACACTCTACACCCTACACTCTACACCCTACACTCTAATCCCTACACTCTAATCCCTACACTCTAATCCCTAAACCCTACACTCTATACCCTACACCCTATACCCTACACTCTATACCCTACACTCTATACCCTACACCCTACACTCTACACCCTACACTCTATACCTTACACTCTACCCCCTACACTCTATACCCTACACTCTACATCCTGCACTCTGTACCCTACACTCTACACTCTTTACCCTACACTCTATACCCTACACTCTAAACCCTACACTCTAATCTCTACACTCTACACTCTATACCCTACACTCTGTACCCTACACTCTATACCCTACACTCTACACTCTATACCCTACACTCTACACCCTACACTCTACACCCTACACTCTATACCGTACACTCTACACCCTGCACTCTGTACCCTACACTCTACACTCTTTACCCTACACTCTATACCCTACACTCTATACCCTACACTCTATACCCTACACTCTATACCCTACACTCTAAACTCTATACCCTACACTCTATAACATACACTCTATAACCTACACTCTACACTCTATACCCTACACTCTATAACATACACTCTATACCCTACACTCTATACCCTACACTCTATACCCTACACTCTATACCCTACACTCTACTCCCTACACTCTACACCCTACAGTCTATACCCTACACTCTACACTCTATACCTTACACTCTATAACATACACTCTATACCCTACACTCTATACCCTACACTCTATACCCTACACTCTATACCCTACACTCTACACCCTACACTCTATACCATACACTCTACACCCTACACTCTATACCATACACTCTACACCATACACTCTATAGCATACACTATATACCCTACACTATACACTCTATGCCCTACACTCTATACCCTACACTATACACTCCATACCCTACACTCTATACCCTACACTCTATACCCTACACTCTATACCCTACACTCTACAACCTGCACTCTACAACCTGCAATCTATACCCTACACTCTATACCCTACACTCTATATCCTACACTCTATACCCTACACTCTAAACTCTATACCCTACACTCTATACCCTACACTCTATAACATACTCTATACCCTACACTCTATACCATACACTCTACACCATACACTCTACACCATACACTCTACACCATACACTCTACACCATACACTCTATAGCATACACTCTATACCTTACACGATACACTCTATACCCTACACTCTATACCCTACACTCTATACCCTACACTATACACTCTATACCCTACACTCTACACTCTATACCCTACACTCTACACCCTGCACTCTGTACCCTACACTCTACACTCTTTACCCTACACTCTATACCCTACACTCTATACCCTACACTATAATCCCTACACTCTACACTCTACACCCTACACTCTATACCCTACACTCTACACCCTACACTCTACACCCTACACTCTAATCCCTACACTATAATCCCTACACTCTAATCCCTACACCCTACACTCTATACCCTACACTCTATACCCTACACTCTATACCCTACACTCTATACCCTACACCCTACACCCTACACTCTACACTCTATACCCTACACTCTACACCCTACACTCTACACCCTACACTCTATACCCTACACTCTACACCCTGCACTCTGTACCCTACACTCTACACTCTTTACCCTACACTCTATACCCTACACTCTAAACCCTACACTCTATACCCTACACTCTTTACCCTACACTCTAAACTCTATACCCTACACTCTATAACATACACTCTATACCCTACACTCTACACTCTATACCCTACACTCTATAACATACACTCTATACCCTACACTCTATACCCTACACTCTATACCCTACACTCTATACCCTACACTCTACTCCCTACACTCTACACCCTACAGTCTATACCCTACACTCTACACTCTATACCTTACACTCTATAACATACACTCTATACCCTACACCCTACACTCTATACCCTACACTCTATACCCTACACTCTATACCCTACACTCTATACCCTACACTCTACACTCTATACCCTACACTCTATAGCCTACACTCTACACTTTACTCTATACCCTACACTCTATACCCTACACTCTAATCCCTACACTCTAATCCCTACAGTCTACACTCTATACCCTACACTCTATACCCTACACTCTATACCCTACACTCTACACCCAACACTCTACACCCTACACTCTAATCCCTACACTCTAATCCCTACACTCTAATCCCTACACCCTACACTCTATACCCTACAATCTATACCCTACACTCTATACCCTACACTCTATACCCTACACTCTATACCCTACACTCTACACCCTACACCCTACACTCTACACTATATACCCTACACTCTACACCCTGCACTCTGTACCCTACACTCTACACTCTTTACCCTACACTCTATACTCTACACTCTATACCCTACACTCTATACCCTACACTCTAATCCCTACACTCTACACTCTATACCCTACACTCTATACCCTACACTCTATACCCTACACTCTACACCCTACACTCTACACCCTACACTCTAATCCCTACACTCTAATCCCTACACTCTAATCCCTACACCCTACACTCTATACCCTACACTCTATACCCTACACTCTATACCCTACACCCTACACCCTACACTCTACACTCTATACCCTACACTCTACACCCTACACTCTATACCCTACACTCTATACCCTACACTCTACACCCTGCACTCTGTACCCTACACTCTACACTCTTTACCCTACACTCTATACCCTACACTCTATACCCTACACTCTATACCATACACTCTACACCATACACTCTACACCATACACTCTACACCATACACTCTACACCATACACTGTATAGCATACACTCTATACCCTACACTATACACTCTATACCCTACACTCTATACCCTACACTCTATACCCTACACTATACACTCTATACCCTACACTCTACACTTTATACCCTACACTCTATACCCTACACTCTGCAACCTGCACTCTATACCCTACACTCTACACTCTATACCCTACACTCTATACCCTACACTCTATACCCTAGACTCTTTACCCTACACTCTATACCCTACACTCTACACCCTACAGTCTATACCCTACACTCTACACTCTATACCTTACACTCTACACTCTATTCCCTACACTCTATACCCTACACTCTATAGCATACACTCTATACCCTACACTCTACACTCTATACCCTACACTCCATACCCTACACTCTATACCCTACACTATACACTCCATACCCTACACTCTACACTTTATACCCTACTCTCTATACCCTACACTCTATACCCTACACTCTACAACCTGCACTCTATACCCTACACTCTATACCATACACCCTACACTCTATACCCTACACTCTATACCCTACACTCTATACCCTACACTCTATACCCTACACTCTACACTCTATACCCTACACTCTATAGCCTACACTCTACACTTTACTCTATACCCTACACTCTACACCCTACACTCTACACCCTACACTCTAATCCCTACACTCTAATCCCTACACTCTAATCCCTACACCCTACACTCTATACCCTACAATCTATACCCTACACTCTATACCCTACACTCTAATCCCTACACTCTAATCCCTACAGTCTACACTCTATACCCTACACTCTATACCCTACACTCTATACCCTACACTCTACACCCTACACTCTACACCCTACACTCTAATCCCTACACTCTAATCCCTACACTCTAATCCCTACACCCTACACTCTATACCCTACAATCTATACCCTACACTCTATACCCTACACTCTATACCCTACACTCTATACCCTACACTCTATACCCTACACTCTATACCCTACACTCTACACCCTACACCCTACACTCTACACTCTATACCCTACACTCTACACCCTGCACTCTGTACCCTACACTCTACACTCTTTACCCTACACTCTATACCCTACACTCTATACCCTACACTCTATACCCTACACTCTAATCCCTACACTCTACACTCTACACCCTACACTCTATACCCTACACTCTACACCCTACACTCTACACCCTACACTCTAATCCCTACACTATAATCCCTACACTCTAATCCCTACACCCTACACTCTATACCCTACACTCTATACCCTACACTCTATATCCTACACTCTATACCCTACACCCTACACCCTACACTCTACACTCTATACCCTACACTCTACACCCTACACTCTACACCCTACACTCTATATCCTACACTCTACACCCTGCACTCTGTACCCTACACTCTACACTCTTTACCCTACACTCTATACCCTACACTCTATACCCTACACTCTATACCCTACACTCTTTACCCTACACTCTAAACTCTATACCCTACACTCTATAACATACACTCTAAACCCTACACTCTACACTCTATACCCTACACTCTAATCCCTACACTCTACACTCTATACCCTACACTCTATACCCTACACTCTATACCCTACACTCTACACCCTACACTCTACACCCTACACTCTAATCCCTACACTCTAATCCCTACACTCTAATCCCTAAACCCTACACTCTATACCCTACACCCTATACCCTACACTCTATACCCTACACTCTATACCCTACACTCTATACCCTACACCCTACACTCTACACCCTACACTCTATACCTTACACTCTACCCCCTACACTCTATACCCTACACTCTACACCCTGCACTCTGTACCCTACACTCTACACTCTTTACCCTACACTCTATACCCTACACTCTATACCCTACACTCTAATCTCTACACTCTACACTCTATACCCTACACTCTGTACCCTACACTCTATACCCTACACTCTACACTCTACACCCTACACTCTAATCCCTACACTCTAATCCCTACACTCTAATCCCTACACCCTAATCCCTACACCCTACACTCTACACCCTACACTCTATACCCTACACTCTATACCCTACACCCTACACTCTATACCCTACACTCTATACCCTACACTCTACACTCTATACCCTACACTCTACACCCTGCACTCTGTACCCTACACTCTATACCCTACACTCTATACCCTACACTCTATACCCTACACTCTATACCCTACACTCTAAACTCTATACCCTACACTCTATACCCTACACACTATAACATACACTCTATACCCTACACTCTATACCCTACACTCTATACCATACACTCTACACCATACACTCTACACCATACACTCTACACCATACACTGTATAGCATACACTCTATACCCTACACTATACACTCTATACCCTACACTCTATACCCTACACTCTATACCCTACACTATACACTCTATACCCTACACTCTACACTTTATAACCTACACTCTATACCCTACACTCTACAACCTGCACTCTATACCCTACACTCTACACTCTATACCCTACACTCTATACCCTACACTCTATACCCTACACTCTATACCCTACACTCTATACCCTACACTCTACACCCTACAGTCTATACCCTACACTCTACACTCTATACCTTACACTCTACACTCTATTCCCTACACTCTATAACCTACACTCTATACCCTACACTCTATACCCTACACTCTAAACTCTATACCCTACACTCTATACCCTACACACTATAACATACACTCTATACCCTACACTCTATACCCTACACTCTATACCATACACTCTACACCATACACTCTACACCATACACTCTACACCATACACTGTATAGCATACACTCTATACCCTACACTATACACTCTATACCCTACACTCTATACCCTACACTCTATACCCTACACTATACACTCTATACCCTACACTCTACACTTTATAACCTACACTCTATACCCTACACTCTACAACCTGCACTCTATACCCTACACTCTACACTCTATACCCTACACTCTATACCCTACACTCTATACCCTACACTCTATACCCTACACTCTATACCCTACACTCTACACCCTACAGTCTATACCCTACACTCTACACTCTATACCTTACACTCTACACTCTATTCCCTACACTCTATAACCTACACTCTATAGCATACACTCTATACCCTACACTCTACACTCTATACCCTACACTCTATACCCTACACTCTATACCCTACACTATATACTCCATACCCTACACTCTACACTTTATACCCTACTCTCTATACCCTACACTCTATACCCTACACTCTACAACCTGCACTCTATACCCTACACTCTATACCCTACACCCTACACTCTATACCCTACACTCTATACCCTACACTCTATACCCTACACTCTATACCCTACACTCTACACTCTATACCCTACACTCTATAGCCTACACTCTACACTTTACTCTATACCCTACACTCTATACCCTACACTCTAATCCCTACACTCTAATCCCTACAGTATACACTCTATACCCTACACTCTACACCCTACAGTCTATACCCTACACTCTACACTCTATACCTTACACTCTACACTCTATTCCCTACACTCTATAACCTACACTCTATACCCTACACTCTATACCCTACACTCTAAACTCTATACCCTACACTCTATACCCTACACACTATAACATACACTCTATACCCTACACTCTATACCCTACACTCTATACCATACACTCTACACCATACACTCTACACCATACATTCTACACCATACACTGTATAGCATACACTCTATACCCTACACTATACACTCTATACCCTACACTCTATACCCTACACTCTATACCCTACACTATACACTCTATACCCTACACTCTACACTTTATAACCTACACTCTATACCCTACACTCTACAACCTGCACTCTATACCCTACACTCTACACTCTATACCCTACACTCTATACCCTACACTCTATACCCTACACTCTATACCCTACACTCTATACCCTACACTCTACACCCTACAGTCTATACCCTACACTCTACACTCTATACCTTACACTCTACACTCTATTCCCTACACTCTATAACCTACACTCTATAGCATACACTCTATACCCTACACTCTACACTCTATACCCTACACTCTATACCCTACACTCTATACCCTACACTATATACTCCATACCCTACACTCTACACTTTATACCCTACTCTCTATACCCTACACTCTATACCCTACACTCTACAACCTGCACTCTATACCCTACACTCTATACCCTACACCCTACACTCTATACCCTACACTCTATACCCTACACTCTATACCCTACACTCTATACCCTACACTCTATACCCTACACTCTACACTCTATACCCTACACTCTATAGCCTACACTCTACACTTTACTCTATACCCTACACTCTATACCCTACACTCTAATCCCTACACTCTAATCCCTACAGTATACACTCTATACCCTACACTCTATACCCTACACTCTATACCCTACACTCTACACCCTACACTCTACACCCTACACTCTAATCCCTACACTCTAATCCCTACACTCTAATCCCTACACCCTACACTCTATACCCTACAATCTATACCCTACACTCTATACCCTACACTCTATACCCTACACTCTATACCCTACACTCTACACCCTACACCCTACACTCTACACTCTATACCCTACACTCTACACCCTGCACTCTGTACCCTACACTCTACACTCTTTACCCTACACTCTATACCCTACACTCTATACCCTACACTATAATTCCTTCAATCTACACTCTACACCCTACACTCTATACCCTACACTCTACACCCTACACTCTACACCCTACACTCTAATCCCTACACTATAATCCCTACACTCTAATCCCTACACCCTACACTCTATACCCTACACTCTATACCCTACACTCTATACCCTACACTCTATACCCTACACCCTACACCCTACACTCTACACTCTATACCCTACACTCTACACCCTACACTCTACACCCTACACTCTATACCCTACACTCTACACCCTGCACTCTGTACCCTACACTCTACACTCTTTACCCTACACTCTATACCCTACACTCTACAACCTGCACTCTATACCCTACACTCTATACCCTACACCCTACACTCTATACCCTTCACTCTATACCCTACACTCTATACCCTACACTCTACACTCTATACCCTACACTCTATAGCCTACACTCTACACTTTACTCTATACCCTACACTCTATACCCTACACTCTAATCCCTACACTCTAATCCCTACAGTCTACACTCTATACCCTACACTCTATACCCTACACTCTATACCCTACACTCTACACCCTACACTCTACACCCTACACTCTAATCCCTACACTCTAATCCCTACACTCTAATCCCTACACCCTACACTCTATACCCTACAATCTATACCCTACACTCTATAACCTACACTCTATACCCTACACTCTATACCCTACACTCTACACCCTACACCCTACACTCTACACTCTATACCCTACACTCTACACCCTGCACTCTGTACCCTACACTCTACACTCTTTACCCTACACTCTATACCCTACACTCTATACCCTACACTATAATCCCTACACTCTACACTCTACACCCTACACTCTATACCCTACACTCTACACCCTACACTCTACACCCTACACTCTAATCCCTACACTATAATCCCTACACTCTAATCCCTACACCCTACACTCTATACCCTACACTCTATACCCTACACTCTATACCCTACACTCTATACCCTACACCCTACACCCTACACTCTACACTCTATACCCTACACTCTACACCCTACACTCTACACCCTACACTCTATACCCTACACTCTACACCCTGCACTCTGTACCCTACACTCTACACTCTTTACCCTACACTCTATACCCTACACTCTAAACCCTACACTCTATACCCTACACTCTTTACCCTACACTCTAAACTCTATACCCTACACTCTATAACATACACTCTATACCCTACACTCTACACTCTATACCCTACACTCTATAACATACACTCTATACCCTACACTCTATACCCTACACTCTATACCCTACACTCTATACCCTACAGTCTATACCCTACACTCTACACTCTATACCTTACACTCTATAACATACACTCTATACCCTACACCCTACACTCTATACCCTACACTCTATACCCTACACTCTATACCCTACACTCTATACCCTACACTCTACACTCTATACCCTACACTCTATAGCCTACACTCTACACTTTACTCTATACCCTACACTCTAATCCCTACACTCTAATCCCTACAGTCTACACTCTATACCCTACACTCTATACCCTACACTCTATACCCTACACTCTACACCCAACACTCTACACCCTACACTCTAATCCCTACACTCTAATCCCTACACTCTAATCCCTACACCCTACACTCTATACCCTACAATCTATACCCTACACTCTATACCCTACACTCTATACCCTACACTCTATACCCTACACTCTACACCCTACACCCTACACTCTACACTATATACCCTACACTCTACACCCTGCACTCTGTACCCTACACTCTACACTCTTTACCCTACACTCTATACTCTACACTCTATACCCTACACTCTATACCCTACACTCTAATCCCTACACTCTACACTCTATACCCTACACTCTATACCCTACACTCTATACCCTACACTCTACACCCTACACTCTACACCCTACACTCTAATCCCTACACTCTAATCCCTACACTCTAATCCCTACACCCTACACTCTATACCCTACACTCTATACCCTACACTCTATACCCTACACCCTACACCCTACACTCTACACTCTATACCCTACACTCTACACCCTACACTCTATACCCTACACTCTATACCCTACACTCTACACCCTGCACTCTGTACCCTACACTCTACACTCTTTACCCTACACTCTATACCCTACACTCTATACCCTACACTCTATACCATACACTCTACACCATACACTCTACACCATACACTCTACACCATACACTCTACACCATACACTGTATAGCATACACTCTATACCCTACACTATACACTCTATACCCTACACTCTATACCCTACACTCTATACCCTACACTATACACTCTATACCCTACACTCTACACTTTATACCCTACACTCTATACCCTACACTCTACAACCTGCACTCTATACCCTACACTCTACACTCTATACCCTACACTCTATACCCTACACTCTATACCCTAGACTCTATACCCTACACTCTATACCCTACACTCTACACCCTACAGTCTATACCCTACACTCTACACTCTATACCTTACACTCTACACTCTATTCCCTACACTCTATACCCTACACTCTATAGCATACACTCTATACCCTACACTCTACACTCTATACCCTACACTCCATACCCTACACTCTATACCCTACACTATACACTCCATACCCTACACTCTACACTTTATACCCTACTCTCTATACCCTACACTCTATACCCTACACTCTACAACCTGCACTCTATACCCTACACTCTATTCCATACACCCTACACTCTATACCCTACACTCTATACCCTACACTCTATACCCTACACTCTATACCCTACACTCTACACTCTATACCCTACACTCTATAGCCTACACTCTACACTTTACTCTATACCCTACACTCTACACCCTACACTCTACACCCTACACTCTAATCCCTACACTCTAATCCCTACACTCTAATCCCTACACCCTACACTCTATACCCTACAATCTATACCCTACACTCTATACCCTACACTCTATACCCTACACTCTAATCCCTACACTCTAATCCCTACAGTCTACACTCTATACCCTACACTCTATACCCTACACTCTATACCCTACACTCTACACCCTACACTCTACACCCTACACTCTAATCCCTACACTCTAATCCCTACACTCTAATCCCTACACCCTACACTCTATACCCTACAATCTATACCCTACACTCTATACCCTACACTCTATACCCTACACTCTATACCCTACACTCTACACCCTACACCCTACACTCTACACTCTATACCCTACACTCTACACCCTGCACTCTGTAACCTACACTCTAGACTCTTTACCCTACACTCTATACTCTACACTCTATACCCTACACTCTATACCCTACACTCTAATCCCTACACTCTACACTCTATACCCTACACTCTATACCCTACACTCTATACCCTACACTCTACACCCTACACTCTACACCCTACACTCTAATCCCTACACTCTAATCCCTACACTCTAATCCCTACACCCTACACTCTATACCCTACACTCTATACCCTACACTCTATACCCTACACTCTATACCCTACACCCTACACCCTACACTCTACACTCTATACCCTACACTCTACACCCTACACTCTACACCCTACACTCTATACCGTACACTCTACACCCTGCACTCTGTACCCTACACTCTACACTCTTTACCCTACACTCTATACCCTACACTCTATACCCTACACTCTATACCCTACACTCTATACCCTACACTCTAAACTCTATACCCTACACTCTATAACATACACTCTATAACCTACACTCTACACTCTATACCCTACACTCTATAACATACACTCTATACCCTACACTCTATACCCTACACTCTATACCCTACACTCTATACCCTACACTCTACTCCCTACACTCTACACCCTACAGTCTATACCCTACACTCTACACTCTATACCTTACACTCTATAACATACACTCTATACCCTACACTCTATACCCTACACTCTATACCCTACACTCTATACCCTACACTCTACACCCTACACTCTATACCATACACTCTACACCCTACACTCTATACCATACACTCTACACCATACACTCTATAGCATACACTATATACCCTACACTATACACTCTATGCCCTACACTCTATACCCTACACTATACACTCCATACCCTACACTCTATACCCTACACTCTATACCCTACACTCTATACCCTACACTCTACAACCTGCACTCTACAACCTGCAATCTATACCCTACACTCTATACCCTACACTCTATATCCTACACTCTATACCCTACACTCTAAACTCTATACCCTACACTCTATACCCTACACTCTATAACATACACTCTATACCCTACACTCTGTACCATACACTCTACACCATACACTCTACACCATACACTCTACACCATACACTCTACACCATACACTCTATAGCATACACTCTATACCCTACACGATACACTCTATACCCTACACTCTATACCCTACACTCTATACCCTACACTATACACTCTATACCCTACACTCTACACTCTATACCCTACACTCTACACCCTGCACTCTGTACCCTACACTCTACACTCTTTACCCTACACTCTATACCCTACACTCTATACCCTACACTATAATCCCTACACTCTACACTCTACACCCTACACTCTATACCCTACACTCTACACCCTACACTCTACACCCTACACTCTAATCCCTACACTATAATCCCTACACTCTAATCCCTACACCCTACACTCTATACCCTACACTCTATACCCTACACTCTATACCCTACACTCTATACCCTACACCCTACACCCTACACTCTACACTCTATACCCTACACTCTACACCCTACACTCTACACCCTACACTCTATACCCTACACTCTACACCCTGCACTCTGTACCCTACACTCTACACTCTTTACCCTACACTCTATACCCTACACTCTAAACCCTACACTCTATACCCTACACTCTTTACCCTACACTCTAAACTCTATACCCTACACTCTATAACATACACTCTATACCCTACACTCTACACTCTATACCCTACACTCTATAACATACACTCTATACCCTACACTCTATACCCTACACTCTATACCCTACACTCTATACCCTACACTCTACTCCCTACACTCTACACCCTACAGTCTATACCCTACACTCTACACTCTATACCTTACACTCTATAACATACACTCTATACCCTACACCCTACACTCTATACCCTACACTCTATACCCTACACTCTATACCCTACACTCTATACCCTACACTCTATACCCTACACTCTACACTCTATACCCTACACTCTATAGCCTACACTCTACACTTTACTCTATACCCTACACTCTATACCCTACACTCTAATCCCTACACTCTAATCCCTACAGTCTACACTCTATACCCTACACTCTATACCCTACACTCTATACCCTACACTCTACACCCAACACTCTACACCCTACACTCTAATCCCTACACTCTAATCCCTACACTCTAATCCCTACACCCTACACTCTATACCCTACAATCTATACCCTACACTCTATACCCTACACTCTATACCCTACACTCTATACCCTACACTCTACACCCTACACCCTACACTCTACACTATATACCCTACACTCTACACCCTGCACTCTGTACCCTACACTCTACACTCTTTACCCTACACTCTATACTCTACACTCTATACCCTACACTCTATACCCTACACTCTAATCCCTACACTCTACACTCTATACCCTACACTCTATACCCTACACTCTATACCCTACACTCTACACCCTACACTCTACACCCTACACTCTAATCCCTACACTCTAATCCCTACACTCTAATCCCTACACCCTACACTCTATACCCTACACTCTATACCCTACACTCTATACCCTACACCCTACACCCTACACTCTACACTCTATACCCTACACTCTACACCCTACACTCTATACCCTACACTCTATACCCTACACTCTACACCCTGCACTCTGTACCCTACACTCTACACTCTTTACCCTACACTCTATACCCTACACTCTATACCCTACACTCTATACCATACACTCTACACCATACACTCTACACCATACACTCTACACCATACACTCTACACCATACACTGTATAGCATACACTCTATACCCTACACTATACACTCTATACCCTACACTCTATACCCTACACTCTATACCCTACACTATACACTCTATACCCTACACTCTACACTTTATACCCTACACTCTATACCCTACACTCTACAACCTGCACTCTATACCCTACACTCTACACTCTATACCCTACACTCTATACCCTACACTCTATACCCTAGACTCTATACCCTACACTCTATACCCTACACTCTACACCCTACAGTCTATACCCTACACTCTACACTCTATACCTTACACTCTACACTCTATTCCCTACACTCTATACCCTACACTCTATAGCATACACTCTATACCCTACACTCTACACTCTATACCCTACACTCCATACCCTACACTCTATACCCTACACTATACACTCCATACCCTACACTCTACACTTTATACCCTACTCTCTATACCCTACACTCTATACCCTACACTCTACAACCTGCACTCTATACCCTACACTCTATACCATACACCCTACACTCTATACCCTACACTCTATACCCTACACTCTATACCCTACACTCTATACCCTACACTCTACACTCTATACCCTACACTCTATAGCCTACACTCTACACTTTACTCTATACCCTACACTCTACACCCTACACTCTACACCCTACACTCTAATCCCTACACTCTAATCCCTACACTCTAATCCCTACACCCTACACTCTATACCCTACAATCTATACCCTACACTCTATACCCTACACTCTATACCCTACACTCTAATCCCTACACTCTAATCCCTACAGTCTACACTCTATACCCTACACTCTATACCCTACACTCTATACCCTACACTCTACACCCTACACTCTACACCCTACACTCTAATCCCTACACTCTAATCCCTACACTCTAATCCCTACACCCTACACTCTATACCCTACAATCTATACCCTACACTCTATACCCTACACTCTATACCCTACACTCTATACCCTACACTCTATACCCTACACTCTACACCCTACACCCTACACTCTACACTCTATACCCTACACTCTACACCCTGCACTCTGTACCCTACACTCTACACTCTTTACCCTACACTCTATACCCTACACTCTATACCCTACACTCTATACCCTACACTCTAATCCCTACACTCTACACTCTACACCCTACACTCTATACCCTACACTCTACACCCTACACTCTACACCCTACACTCTAATCCCTACACTATAATCCCTACACTCTAATCCCTACACCCTACACTCTATACCCTACACTCTATACCCTACACTCTATATCCTACACTCTATACCCTACACCCTACACCCTACACTCTCCACTCTATACCCTACACTCTACACCCTACACTCTACACCCTACACTCTATATCCTACACTCTACACCCTGCACTCTGTACCCTACACTCTACACTCTTTACCCTACACTCTATACCCTACACTCTATACCCTACACTCTATACCCTACACTCTTTACCCTACACTCTAAACTCTATACCCTACACTCTATAACATACACTCTAAACCCTACACTCTACACTCTATACCCTACACTCTATAACATACACTCTATACCCTACACTCTATAACCTACACTCTATACCCTACACTCTATACCCTACACTCTACTCCCTACACTCTACACCCTACAGTCTATACCCTACACTCTACACTCTATACCTTACACTCTATAACATACACTCTATACCCTACACCCTACACTCTATACCCTACACTCTATACCCTACACTCTATACCCTACACTCTATACCCTACACTCTATACCCTACACTCTACACTCTATACCCTACACTCTATAGCCTACACTCTACACTTTACTCTATACCCTACACTCTATACCCTACACTCTAATCCCTACACTCTAATCCCTACAGTCTACACTCTATACCCTACACTCTATACCCTACACTCTATACCCTACACTCTACACCCAACACTCTACACCCTACACTCTAATCCCTACACTCTAATCCCTACACTCTAATCCCTACACCCTACACTCTATACCCTACAATATATACCCTACACTCTATACCCTACACTCTATACCCTACACTCTATACCCTACACTCTACACCCTACACCCTACACTCTACACTCTATACCCTACACTCTACACCCTGCACTCTGTAACCTACACTCTAGACTCTTTACCCTACACTCTATACTCTACACTCTATACCCTACACTCTATACCCTACACTCTAATCCCTACACTCTACACTCTATACCCTACACTCTATACCCTACACTCTATACCCTACACTCTACACCCTACACTCTACACCCTACACTCTAATCCCTACACTCTAATCCCTACACCCTACACTCTATACCCTACACTCTATACCCTACACTCTATACCCTACACTCTATACCCTACACCCTACACCCTACACTCTACACTCTATACCCTACACTCTACACCCTACACTCTACACCCTACACTCTATACCGTACACTCTACACCCTGCACTCTGTACCCTACACTCTACACTCTTTACCCTACAGTCTATACCCTACACTCTATACCCTACACTCTATACCCTACACTCTATACCCTACACTCTAAACTCTATACCCTACACTCTATAACATACACTCTATAACCTACACTCTACACTCTATACCCTACACTCTATAACATACACTCTATACCCTACACTCTATACCCTACACTCTATACCCTACACTCTATACCCTACACTCTACTCCCTACACTCTACACCCTACAGTCTATACCCTACACTCTACACTCTATACCTTACACTCTATAACATACACTCTATACCCTACACTCTATACCCTACACTCTATACCCTACACTCTATACCCTACACTCTACACCCTACACTCTATACCATACACTCTACACCCTACACTCTATACCATACACTCTACACCATACACTCTATAGCATACACTATATACCCTACACTATACACTCTATGCCCTACACTCTATACCCTACACTATACACTCCATACCCTACACTCTATACCCTACACTCTATACCCTACACTCTATACCCTACACTCTACAACCTGCACTCTACAACCTGCAATCTATACCCTACACTCTATACCCTACACTCTATATCCTACACTCTATACCCTACACTCTAAACTCTATACCCTACACTCTATACCCTACACTCTATAACATACACTCTATACCCTACACTCTATACCATACACTCTACACCATACACTCTACACCATACACTCTACACCATACACTCTACACCATACACTCTATAGCATACACTCTATACCCTACACGATACACTCTATACCCTACACTCTATACCCTACACTCTATACCCTACACTATACACTCTATACCCTACACTCTACACTCTATACCCTACACTCTACAACCTGCACTCTATACCCTACACTCTACACCCTACACTCTATACCCTACATTCTATACCCTACACTCTACACTCTTTACCCTACACTCTATACCCTACACTCTATACCCTACACTCTAAACTCTATACCCTACACTCTACACTCTATACCCTACACTCTATAACATACACTCTATACCCTACACTCTATAACATACACTCTATACCCTACACTCTACACCCAACTCTCTAATCCCTACACTATATACCCTACACTCTACACTCTATACCTTACACTCTAATCCCTACACTCTACACTCTATACCCTACACTCTATACCCTACACTCTACACCCTACACTCTACACCCTACTCTCTAATCCCTACACTCTAATCCCTACACTCTAATCCCTACACCCTACACTCTATACCCTACACTCTATACCCTACACTCTATACCCTACACTCTACACCCTACACCCTACACTCTACACCCTACACTCTACACCCTGCACTCTGTACCCTACACTCTACACTCTTTACCCTACACTCTATACGCTACACTCTATACCCTACACTCTATACCCTACACTCTAATCCCTACACTCTACACTCTACACCCTACACTCTATACCCTACACTCTACACCCTACACTCTACACCCTACACTCTAATCCCTACACTATAATCCCTACACTCTAATCCCTACACCCTACACTCTATACCCTACACTCTATACCCTACACTCTATATCCTACACTCTATACCCTACACCCTACACCCTACACTCTACACTCTATACCCTACACTCTACACCCTACACTCTACACCCTACACTCTATATCCTACACTCTACACCCTGCACTCTGTACCCTACACTCTACACTCTTTACCCTACACTCTATACCCTACACTCTATACCCTACACTCTATACCCTACACTCTTTACCCTACACTCTAAACTCTATACCCTACACTCTATAACATACACTCTAAACCCTACACTCTACACTCTATACCCTACACTCTATAACATACACTCTATACCCTACACTCTATAACCTACACTCTATACCCTACACTCTATACCCTACACTCTACTCCCTACACTCTACACCCTACAGTCTATACCCTACACTCTACACTCTATACCTTACACTCTATAACATACACTCTATACCCTACACTCTACACTCTATACCCTACACTCTATACCCTACACTCTATACCCTACACTCTACTCCCTACACTCTACACCCTACAGTCTATACCCTACACTCTACACTCTATACCTTACACTCTATAACATACACTCTATACCCTACACTCTACACTCTATACCCTACACTCTATACCCTACACTCTATACCCTACACTCTATACCCTACACTCTATACCCTACACTCTACACTCTATACCCTACACTCTATAGCCTACACTCTACACTTTACTCTATACCCTACACTCTATACCCTACACTCTAATCCCTACACTCTAATCCCTACAGTCTACACTCTATACCCTACACTCTATACCCTACACTCTATACCCTACACTCTACACCCAACACTCTACACCCTACACTCTAATCCCTACACTCTAATCCCTACACTCTAATCCCTACACCCTACACTCTATACCCTACAATCTATACCCTACACTCTATACCCTACACTCTATACCCTACACTCTATACCCTACACTCTACACCCTACACCCTACACTCTACACTCTATACCCTACACTCTACACCCTGCACTCTGTAACCTACACTCTAGACTCTTTACCCTACACTCTATACTCTACACTCTATACCCTACACTCTATACCCTACACTCTAATCCCTACACTCTACACTCTATACCCTACACTCTATACCCTACACTCTATACCCTACACTCTACACCCTACACTCTACACCCTACACTCTAATCCCTACACTCTAATCCCTACACTCTAATCCCTACACCCTACACTCTATACCCTACACTCTATACCCTACACTCTATACCCTACACTCTATACCCTACACCCTACACCCTACACTCTACACTCTATACCCTACACTCTACACCCTACACTCTACACCCTACACTCTATACCGTACACTCTACACCCTGCACTCTGTACCCTACACTCTACACTCTTTACCCTACACTCTATACCCTACACTCTATACCCTACACTCTATACCCTACACTCTATACCCTACACTCTAAACTCTATACCCTACACTCTATAACATACACTCTATAACCTACACTCTACACTCTATACCCTACACTCTATAACATACACTCTATACCCTACACTCTATACCCTACACTCTATACCCTACACTCTATACCCTACACTCTACTCCCTACACTCTACACCCTACAGTCTATACCCTACACTCTACACTCTATACCTTACACTCTATAACATACACTCTATACCCTACACTCTATACCCTACACTCTATACCCTACACTCTATACCCTACACTCTACACCCTACACTCTATACCATACACTCTACACCCTACACTCTATACCATACACTCTACACCATACACTCTATAGCATACACTATATACCCTACACTATACACTCTATGCCCTACACTCTATACCCTACACTATACACTCCATACCCTACACTCTATACCCTACACTCTATACCCTACACTCTATACCCTACACTCTACAACCTGCACTCTACAACCTGCAATCTATACCCTACACTCTATACCCTACACTCTATATCCTACACTCTATACCCTACACTCTAAACTCTATACCCTACACTCTATACCCTACACTCTATAACATACACTCTATACCCTACACTCTATACCATACACTCTACACCATACACTCTACACCATACACTCTACACCATACACTCTACACCATACACTCTATAGCATACACTCTATACCCTACACGATACACTCTATACCCTACACTCTATACCCTACACTCTATACCCTACACTATACACTCTATACCCTACACTCTACACTCTATACCCTACACTCTACAACCTGCACTCTATACCCTACACTCTACACCCTACACTCTATACCGTACATTCTATACCCTACACTCTACACTCTTTACCCTACACTCTATACCCTACACTCTATACCCTACACTCTAAACTCTATACCCTACACTCTACACTCTATACCCTACACTCTATAACATACACTCTATACCCTACACTCTATAACATACACTCTATACCCTACACTCTACACCCAACTCTCTAATCCCTACACTATATACCCTACACTCTACACTCTATACCTTACACTCTAATCCCTACACTCTACACTCTATACCCTACACTCTATACCCTACACTCTACACCCTACACTCTACACCCTACTCTCTAATCCCTACACTCTAATCCCTACACTCTAATCCCTACACCCTACACTCTATACCCTACACTCTATACCCTACACTCTATACCCTACACCCTACACTCTATAGCCTACACTCTATACCCTACAGTATATACCCTACACTCTATACCCTACACTTTACACCTTACACTCTACACTCTATACCCTACACTCTATACCGTACACTCTATACCCTACACTCTACACTCTATACCCTACACTCTATATGCCACACTCTATACCCTACAGTCTACACTCTATACCATACACTCTACACTCTACACTCTATACCCTACACTCTACACCCTACACTCTATACCGTACACTCTACACTCTATACCCTACACTCTATAGCCTACACTCTACACTCTACACCCTACACTCTATACCCTACACTCTACACCCTACACTCTATACCCTACACTCTACACTCTATACCCTACACTCTATAGCCTACACTCTACACCCTACACTCTATACCCTGCACTCTATACCCTACAATCTACACTCTATACCCTACACTCTACTCCCTACACCCTGCAGTCTATACCCTACACTCTACACTCTATACCTTACACTCTACACTCTATTCCCTACACTCTATACCCTACACTCTATACCCTACATTCTATACCCTACACTCTACACTCTATACCCTACACTCTATACCCTACACTATATACCCTACACTCTACACTCTATACCCTACACTCTATACGCCACACTCTATACCCTACAGTCTATACCCTACACTCTATACCCTACACTCTACACCCTACACTCTATACCCTACACTCTACACTCTATACCCTACACTCTATAGCCTACACTCTACACTCTACACTCTATACCCTACACTCTATACCCTACACTCTATACCCTACACTCTATACCCTACACTCTACACTCTATACCCTACACTCTATAGCCTACACTCTACACCCTACACTCTATACCCTGCACTCTATACCCTACACTCTACACTCTATACCCTACACTCTACTCCCTACACCCTACAGTCTATACTCTACACTCTACACTCTATACCTTACACTCTACACTCTATTCCCTACACTCTATACCCTACACTCTATACCCTACATTCTATACCCTACACTCTACACTCTATACCCTACACTCTATACCCTACACTCTATACCCTACACTCTACACTCTATACCCTACACTCTATACGCCACACTCTATACCCTACAGTCTATACCCTACACTCTATACCCTACACTCTATACCATACACTCTACACTCTACACTCTATACCCTACACTCTATACCCTACACTCTATACCCTACACTCTACACTCTATACCCTACACTCTATACCCTACACTCTACACTTCTACACCCTACACTCTACACCCTACACTCTATACCCTATACCCTACACTTTATACCCTACACTCTATACCCTACACTCTATACCCTACACTCTATACCCTACACTATACACTCTATACCCTACACTCTACACTTTATACCCTACACTCTATACCCTACACTCTATACCCTGCACTCTACACCCTGCACTCTACACCCAACACTCTAATCCCTACACTCTAATCCCTACACTCTAATCCCTACACCCTACACTCTATACCCTACACTCTATACCCTACACTCTATACCCTACACCCTACACCCTACACTCTACACTCTATACCCTACACTCTACACCCTACACTCTATACCCTACACTCTATACCCTACACTCTACACCCTGCACTCTGTACCCTACACTCTACACTCTTTACCCTACACTCTATACCCTACACTCTATACCCTACACTCTATACCATACACTCTACACCATACACTCTACACCATACACTCTACACCATACACTCTACACCATACACTGTATAGCATACACTCTATACCCTACACTATACACTCTATACCCTACACTCTATACCCTACACTCTATACCCTACACTATACACTCTATACCCTACACTCTACACTTTATACCCTACACTCTATACCCTACACTCTACAACCTGCACTCTATACCCTACACTCTACACTCTATACCCTACACTCTATACCCTACACTCTATACCCTAGACTCTATACCCTACACTCTATACCCTACACTCTACACCCTACAGTCTATACCCTACACTCTACACTCTATACCTTACACTCTACACTCTATTCCCTACACTCTATACCCTACACTCTATAGCATACACTCTATACCCTACACTCTACACTCTATACCCTACACTCCATACCCTACACTCTATACCCTACACTATACACTCCATACCCTACACTCTACACTTTATACCCTACTCTCTATACCCTACACTCTATACCCTACACTCTACAACCTGCACTCTATACCCTACACTCTATACCATACACCCTACACTCTATACCCTACACTCTATACCCTACACTCTATACCCTACACTCTATACCCTACACTCTACACTCTATACCCTACACTCCTATAGCCTACACTCTACACTTTACTCTATACCCTACACTCTACACCCTACACTCTACACCCTACACTCTAATCCCTACACTCTAATCCCTACACTCTAATCCCTACACCCTACACTCTATACCCTACAATCTATACCCTACACTCTATACCCTACACTCTATACCCTACACTCTAATCCCTACACTCTAATCCCTACAGTCTACACTCTATACCCTACACTCTATACCCTACACTCTATACCCTACACTCTACACCCTACACTCTACACCCTACACTCTAATCCCTACACTCTAATCCCTACACTCTAATCCCTACACCCTACACTCTATACCCTACAATCTATACCCTACACTCTATACCCTACACTCTATACCCTACACTCTATACCCTACACTCTATACCCTACACTCTACACCCTACACCCTACACTCTACACTCTATACCCTACACTCTACACCCTGCACTCTGTACCCTACACTCTACACTCTTTACCCTACACTCTATACCCTACACTCTATACCCTACACTCTACACCCTACACTCTATACCCTACACTCTACACTCTATACCCTACACTCTATAGCCTACACTCTACACTTTACTCTATACCCTACACTCTATACCCTACACTCTAATCCCTACACTCTAATCCCTACAGTCTACACTCTATACCCTACACTCTATACCCTACACTCTATACCCTACACTCTACACCCAACACTCTACACCCTACACTCTAATCCCTACACTCTAATCCCTACACTCTAATCCCTACACCCTACACTCTATACCCTACAATCTATACCCTACACTCTATACCCTACACTCTATACCCTACACTCTATACCCTACACTCTACACCCTACACCCTACACTCTACACTCTATACCCTACACTCTACACCCTGCACTCTGTAACCTACACTCTAGACTCTTTACCCTACACTCTATACTCTACACTCTATACCCTACACTCTATACCCTACACTCTAATCCCTACACTCTACACTCTATACCCTACACTCTATACCCTACACTCTATACCCTACACTCTACACCCTACACTCTACACCCTACACTCTAATCCCTACACTCTAATCCCTACACTCTAATCCCTACACCCTACACTCTATACCCTACACTCTATACCCTACACTCTATACCCTACACTCTATACCCTACACCCTACACCCTACACTCTACACTCTATACCCTACACTCTACACCCTACACTCTACACCCTACACTCTATACCGTACACTCTACACCCTGCACTCTGTACCCTACACTCTACACTCTTTACCCTACACTCTATACCCTACACTCTATACCCTACACTCTATACCCTACACTCTATAACCCTACACTCTAAACTCTATACCCTACACTCTATAACATACACTCTATAACCTACACTCTACACTCTATACCCTACACTCTATAACATACACTCTATACCCTACACTCTATACCCTACACTCTATACCCTACACTCTATACCCTACACTCTACTCCCTACACTCTACACCCTACAGTCTATACCCTACACTCTACACTCTATACCTTACACTCTATAACATACACTCTATACCCTACACTCTATACCCTACACTCTATACCCTACACTCTATACCCTACACTCTACACCCTACACTCTATACCATACACTCTACACCCTACACTCTATACCATACACTCTACACCATACACTCTATAGCATACACTATATACCCTACACTATACACTCTATGCCCTACACTCTATACCCTACACTATACACTCCATACCCTACACTCTATACCCTACACTCTATACCCTACACTCTATACCCTACACTCTACAACCTGCACTCTACAACCTGCAATCTATACCCTACACTCTATACCCTACACTCTATATCCTACACTCTATACCCTACACTCTAAACTCTATACCCTACACTCTATACCCTACACTCTATAACATACACTCTATACCCTACACTCTATACCATACACTCTACACCATACACTCTACACCATACACTCTACACCATACACTCTATAGCATACACTCTATACCCTACACGATACACTCTATACCCTACACTCTATACCCTACACTCTATACCCTACACTATACACTCTATACCCTACACTCTACACTCTATACCCTACACTCTACAACCTGCACTCTATACCCTACACTCTACACCCTACACTCTATACCCTACATTCTATACCCTACACTCTACACTCTTTACCCTACACTCTATACCCTACACTCTATACCCTACACTCTAAACTCTATACCCTACACTCTACACTCTATACCCTACACTCTATAACATACACTCTATACCCTACACTCTATAACATACACTCTATACCCTACACTCTACACCCAACTCTCTAATCCCTACACTATATACCCTACACTCTACACTCTATACCTTACACTCTAATCCCTACACTCTACACTCTATACCCTACACTCTATACCCTACACTCTACACCCTACACTCTACACCCTACTCTCTAATCCCTACACTCTAATCCCTACACTCTAATCCCTACACCCTACACTCTATACCCTACACTCTATACCCTACACTCTATACCCTACACCCTACACTCTATAGCCTACACTCTATACCCTACAGTATATACCCTACACTCTATACCCTACACTCTACACCTTACACTCTACACTCTATACCCTACACTCTATACCGTACACTCTATACCCTACACTCTACACTCTATACCCTACACTCTATATGCCACACTCTATACCCTACAGTCTACACTCTATACCATACACTCTACACTCTACACTCTATACCCTA
>NW_027193949.1:0-16199 GCF_032444005.1 Ranitomeya imitator | reverse complement strand
GAAAAACATATCACACTTTTCATCATAGTGCTTTTACCAATGCATAAAATGCATGGAGAAGTCATTTCGAATGACTGGTCCTCAGTGTTGTGAGAACGATGACTGGTTAAAATTTTTGGTGGTTTCTTGTTCAGTCCATAGGCCTGCATCATGTGGCAAACCGGTGAGCATGTGGCTCTATTAGTATAGGAGATACCTGAAAACATATCACACTTTTCATCATAGTGCTTTTACCAATGCATAAAATGCATGGAGAAGTCATTTCGAATGACTGGTCCTCAGTGTTGTGAGAACGATGACTGGTTAAAATTTTTGGTGGTTTCTTGTTCAGTCCATAGGCCTACATCATGTGGCAAACCGGTGAGCATGTGGCTCTATTAGTATAGGAGATACCAGAAAACATATCACACTTTTCATCATAGTGCTTTTACCAATGCATAAAATGCATGGAGAAGTCATTTCGAATGACTGGTCCTCAGTGTTGTGAGAACGATGACTGGTTAAAATTTTTGGTGGTTTCTTGTTTAGTCCATAGGCCTACATCATGTGGCAAACCGGTGAGCATGTGGCTCTATTAGTATAGGAGATACCTGAAAACATATCACACTTTTCATCATAGTGCTTTTACCAATGCATAAAATGCATGGAGAAGTCATTTCGAATGACTGGTCCTCAGTGTTGTAAGAACGATGACTGGTTAAAATTTTTGGTGGTTTCTTGTTCAGTCCATAGGCCTACATCATGTGGCAAACCGGTGAGCATGTGGCTCTATTAGTATAGGAGATACCTGAAAACATATCACACTTTTCATCATAGTGCTTTTACCAATGCATAAAATGCATGGAGAAGTCATTTCGAATGACTGGTCCTCAGTGTTGTGAGAACGATGACTGGTTAAAATTTTTGGTGGTTTCTTGTTCAGTCCATAGGCCTACATCATGTGGCAAACCGGTGAGCATGTGACTCTATTAGTATAGGAGATACCAGAAAACATATCACACTTTTCATCATAGTGCTTTTACCAATGCATAAAATGCATGGAGAAGTCATGTCGAATGACTGGTCCTCAGTGTTGTGAGAACGATGACTGGTTAAAATTTTTGGTGGTTTCTTGTTCAGTCCATAGGCCTACATCGTGTGGCAAACCGGTGAGCATGTGGCTCTATTAGTATAGGAGATACCTGAAAACATATCACACTTTTCATCATAGTGCTTTTACCAATGCATAAAATGCATGGAGAAGTCATTTCGAATGACTGGTCCTCAGTGTTGTGAGAACGATGACTGGTTAAAATTTTTGGTGGTTTCTTGTTCAGTCCATAGGCCTACATCATGTGGCAAACCGGTGAGCATGTGGCTCTATTAGTATAGGAGATACCTGAAAACATATCACACTTTTCATCATAGTGCTTTTACCAATGCATAAAATGCATGGAGAAGTCATTTCGAATGACTGGTCCTCAGTGTTGTGAGAACGATGACTGGTTAAAATTTTTGGTGGTTTCTTGTTCAGTCCATAGGCCTACATCATGTGGCAAACCGGTGAGCATGTGGCTCTATTAGTATAGGAGATACCTGAAAACATATCACACTTTTCATCATAGTGCTTTTACCAATGCATAAAATGCATGGAGAAGTCATTTCGAATGACTGGTCCTCAGTGTTGTGAGAACGATGACTGGTTAAAATTTTTGGTGGTTTCTTGTTCAGTCCATAGGCCTACATCATGTGGCAAACCGGTGAGCATGTGGCTCTATTAGTATAGGAGATACCTGAAAACATATCACACTTTTCATCATAGTGCTTTTACCAATGCATAAAATGCATGGAGAAGTCATTTCGAATGACTGGTCCTCAGTGTTGTGAGAACGATGACTGGTTAAAATTTTTGGTGGTTTCTTGTTCAGTCCATAGGCCTACATCATGTGGCAAACCGGTGAGCATGTGGCTCTATTAGTATAGGAGATACCTGAAAACATATCACACTTTTCATCATAGTGCTTTTACCAATGCATAAAATGCATGGAGAAGTCATTTCGAATGACTGGTCCTCAGTGTTGTGAGAACGATGACTGGTTAAAATTTTTGGTGGTTTCTTGTTCAGTCCATAGGCCTACATCATGTGGCAAACCGGTGAGCATGTGGCTCTATTAGTATAGGAGATACCTGAAAACATATCACACTTTTCATCATAGTGCTTTTACCAATGCATAAAATGCATGGAGAAGTCATTTCGAATGACTGGTCCTCAGTGTTGTGAGAACGATGACTGGTTAAAATTTTTGGTGGTTTCTTGTTCAGTCCATAGGCCTACATCATGTGGCAAACCGGTGAGCATGTGGCTCTATTAGTATAGGAGATACCTGAAAACATATCACACTTTTCATCATAGTGCTTTTACCAATGCATAAAATGCATGGAGAAGTCATTTCGAATGACTGGTCCTCAGTGTTGTGAGAACGATGACTGGTTAAAATTTTTGGTGGTTTCTTGTTCAGTCCATAGGCCTACATCATGTGGCAAACCGGTGAGCATGTGGCTCTATTAGTATAGGAGATACCTGAAAACATATCACACTTTTCATCATAGTGCTTTTACCAATGCATAAAATGCATGGAGAAGTCATTTCGAATGACTGGTCCTCAGTGTTGTGAGAACGATGACTGGTTAAAATTTTTGGTGGTTTCTTGTTCAGTCCATAGGCCTACATCATGTGGCAAACCGGTGAGCATGTGGCTCTATTAGTATAGGAGATACCTGAAAACATATCACACTTTTCATCATAGTGCTTTTACCAATGCATAAAATGCATGGAGAAGTCATTTCGAATGACTGGTCCTCAGTGTTGTGAGAACGATGACTGGTTAAAATTTTTGGTGGTTTCTTGTTCAGTCCATAGGCCTACATCATGTGGCAAACCGGTGAGCATGTGGCTCTATTAGTATAGGAGATACCTGAAAACATATCACACTTTTCATCATAGTGCTTTTACCAATGCATAAAATGCATGGAGAAGTCATTTCGAATGACTGGTCCTCAGTGTTGTGAGAACGATGACTGGTTAAAATTTTTGGTGGTTTCTTGTTCAGTCCATAGGCCTACATCATGTGGCAAACCGGTGAGCATGTGGCTCTATTAGTATAGGAGATACCTGAAAACATATCACACTTTTCATCATAGTGCTTTTACCAATGCATAAAATGCATGGAGAAGTCATTTCGAATGACTGGTCCTCAGTGTTGTGAGAACGATGACTGGTTAAAATTTTTGGTGGTTTCTTGTTCAGTCCATAGGCCTACATCATGTGGCAAACCGGTGAGCATGTGACTCTATTAGTATAGGAGATACCAGAAAACATATCACACTTTTCATCATAGTGCTTTTACCAATGCATAAAATGCATGGAGAAGTCATGTCGAATGACTGGTCCTCAGTGTTGTGAGAACGATGACTGGTTAAAATTTTTGGTGGTTTCTTGTTCAGTCCATAGGCCTACATCGTGTGGCAAACCGGTGAGCATGTGGCTCTATTAGTATAGGAGATACCTGAAAACATATCACACTTTTCATCATAGTGCTTTTACCAATGCATAAAATGCATGGAGAAGTCATTTCGAATGACTGGTCCTCAGTGTTGTGAGAACGATGACTGGTTAAAATTTTTGGTGGTTTCTTGTTCAGTCCATAGGCCTACATCATGTGGCAAACCGGTGAGCATGTGGCTCTATTAGTATAGGAGATACCTGAAAACATATCACACTTTTCATCATAGTGCTTTTACCAATGCATAAAATGCATGGAGAAGTCATTTCGAATGACTGGTCCTCAGTGTTGTGAGAACGATGACTGGTTAAAATTTTTGGTGGTTTCTTGTTCAGTCCATAGGCCTACATCATGTGGCAAACCGGTGAGCATGTGGCTCTATTAGTATAGGAGATACCTGAAAACATATCACACTTTTCATCATAGTGCTTTTACCAATGCATAAAATGCATGGAGAAGTCATTTCGAATGACTGGTCCTCAGTGTTGTGAGAACGATGACTGGTTAAAATTTTTGGTGGTTTCTTGTTCAGTCCATAGGCCTACATCATGTGGCAAACCGGTGAGCATGTGGCTCTATTAGTATAGGAGATACCTGAAAACATATCACACTTTTCATCATAGTGCTTTTACCAATGCATAAAATGCATGGAGAAGTCATTTCGAATGACTGGTCCTCAGTGTTGTGAGAACGATGACTGGTTAAAATTTTTGGTGGTTTCTTGTTCAGTCCATAGGCCTACATCATGTGGCAAACCGGTGAGCATGTGGCTCTATTAGTATAGGAGATACCTGAAAACATATCACACTTTTCATCATAGTGCTTTTACCAATGCATAAAATGCATGGAGAAGTCATTTCGAATGACTGGTCCTCAGTGTTGTGAGAACGATGACTGGTTAAAATTTTTGGTGGTTTCTTGTTCAGTCCATAGGCCTACATCATGTGGCAAACCGGTGAGCATGTGGCTCTATTAGTATAGGAGATACCTGAAAACATATCACACTTTTCATCATAGTGCTTTTACCAATGCATAAAATGCATGGAGAAGTCATTTCGAATGACTGGTCCTCAGTGTTGTGAGAACGATGACTGGTTAAAATTTTTGGTGGTTTCTTGTTCAGTCCATAGGCCTACATCATGTGGCAAACCGGTGAGCATGTGGCTCTATTAGTATAGGAGATACCTGAAAACATATCACACTTTTCATCATAGTGCTTTTACCAATGCATAAAATGCATGGAGAAGTCATTTCGAATGACTGGTCCTCAGTGTTGTGAGAACGATGACTGGTTAAAATTTTTGGTGGTTTCTTGTTCAGTCCATAGGCCTACATCATGTGGCAAACCGGTGAGCATGTGACTCTATTAGTATAGGAGATACCAGAAAACATATCACACTTTTCATCATAGTGCTTTTACCAATGCATAAAATGCATGGAGAAGTCATGTCGAATGACTGGTCCTCAGTGTTGTGAGAACGATGACTGGTTAAAATTTTTGGTGGTTTCTTGTTCAGTCCATAGGCCTACATCGTGTGGCAAACCGGTGAGCATGTGGCTCTATTAGTATAGGAGATACCTGAAAACATATCACACTTTTCATCATAGTGCTTTTACCAATGCATAAAATGCATGGAGAAGTCATTTCGAATGACTGGTCCTCAGTGTTGTGAGAACGATGACTGGTTAAAATTTTTGGTGGTTTCTTGTTCAGTCCATAGGCCTACATCATGTGGCAAACCGGTGAGCATGTGGCTCTATTAGTATAGGAGATACCTGAAAACATATCACACTTTTCATCATAGTGCTTTTACCAATGCATAAAATGCATGGAGAAGTCATTTCGAATGACTGGTCCTCAGTGTTGTGAGAACGATGACTGGTTAAAATTTTTGGTGGTTTCTTGTTCAGTCCATAGGCCTACATCATGTGGCAAACCGGTGAGCATGTGACTCTATTAGTATAGGAGATACCTGAAAACATATCACACTTTTCATCATAGTGCTTTTACCAATGCATAAAATGCATGGAGAAGTCATTTCGAATGACTGGTCCTCAGTGTTGTGAGAACGATGACTGGTTAAAATTTTTGGTGGTTTCTTGTTCAGTCCATAGGCCTACATCATGTGGCAAACCGGTGAGCATGTGGCTCTATTAGTATAGGAGATACCTGAAAACATATCACACTTTTCATCATAGTGCTTTTACCAATGCATAAAATGCATGGAGAAGTCATTTCGAATGACTGGTCCTCAGTGTTGTGAGAACGATGACTGGTTAAAATTTTTGGTGGTTTCTTGTTCAGTCCATAGGCCTACATCATGTGGCAAACCGGTGAGCATGTGGCTCTATTAGTATAGGAGATACCTGAAAACATATCACACTTTTCATCATAGTGCTTTTACCAATGCATAAAATGCATGGAGAAGTCATTTCGAATGACTGGTCCTCAGTGTTGTGAGAACGATGACTGGTTAAAATTTTTGGTGGTTTCTTGTTCAGTCCATAGGCCTACATCATGTGGCAAACCGGTGAGCATGTGGCTCTATTAGTATAGGAGATACCTGAAAACATATCACACTTTTCATCATAGTGCTTTTACCAATGCATAAAATGCATGGAGAAGTCATTTCGAATGACTGGTCCTCAGTGTTGTGAGAACGATGACTGGTTAAAATTTTTGGTGGTTTCTTGTTCAGTCCATAGGCCTACATCATGTGGCAAACCGGTGAGCATGTGGCTCTATTAGTATAGGAGATACCTGAAAACATATCACACTTTTCATCATAGTGCTTTTACCAATGCATAAAATGCATGGAGAAGTCATTTCGAATGACTGGTCCTCAGTGTTGTGAGAACGATGACTGGTTAAAATTTTTGGTGGTTTCTTGTTCAGTCCATAGGCCTACATCATGTGGCAAACCGGTGAGCATGTGACTCTATTAGTATAGGAGATACCAGAAAACATATCACACTTTTCATCATAGTGCTTTTACCAATGCATAAAATGCATGGAGAAGTCATGTCGAATGACTGGTCCTCAGTGTTGTGAGAACGATGACTGGTTAAAATTTTTGGTGGTTTCTTGTTCAGTCCATAGGCCTACATCGTGTGGCAAACCGGTGAGCATGTGGCTCTATTAGTATAGGAGATACCTGAAAACATATCACACTTTTCATCATAGTGCTTTTACCAATGCATAAAATGCATGGAGAAGTCATTTCGAATGACTGGTCCTCAGTGTTGTGAGAACGATGACTGGTTAAAATTTTTGGTGGTTTCTTGTTCAGTCCATAGGCCTACATCATGTGGCAAACCGGTGAGCATGTGGCTCTATTAGTATAGGAGATACCTGAAAACATATCACACTTTTCATCATAGTGCTTTTACCAATGCATAAAATGCATGGAGAAGTCATTTCGAATGACTGGTCCTCAGTGTTGTGAGAACGATGACTGGTTAAAATTTTTGGTGGTTTCTTGTTCAGTCCATAGGCCTACATCATGTGGCAAACCGGTGAGCATGTGGCTCTATTAGTATAGGAGATACCTGAAAACATATCACACTTTTCATCATAGTGCTTTTACCAATGCATAAAATGCATGGAGAAGTCATTTCGAATGACTGGTCCTCAGTGTTGTGAGAACGATGACTGGTTAAAATTTTTGGTGGTTTCTTGTTCAGTCCATAGGCCTACATCATGTGGCAAACCGGTGAGCATGTGGCTCTATTAGTATAGGAGATACCTGAAAACATATCACACTTTTCATCATAGTGCTTTTACCAATGCATAAAATGCATGGAGAAGTCATTTCGAATGACTGGTCCTCAGTGTTGTGAGAACGATGACTGGTTAAAATTTTTGGTGGTTTCTTGTTCAGTCCATAGGCCTACATCATGTGGCAAACCGGTGAGCATGTGGCTCTATTAGTATAGGAGATACCTGAAAACATATCACACTTTTCATCATAGTGCTTTTACCAATGCATAAAATGCATGGAGAAGTCATTTCGAATGACTGGTCCTCAGTGTTGTGAGAACGATGACTGGTTAAAATTTTTGGTGGTTTCTTGTTCAGTCCATAGGCCTACATCATGTGGCAAACCGGTGAGCATGTGGCTCTATTAGTATAGGAGATACCTGAAAACATATCACACTTTTCATCATAGTGCTTTTACCAATGCATAAAATGCATGGAGAAGTCATTTCGAATGACTGGTCCTCAGTGTTGTGAGAACGATGACTGGTTAAAATTTTTGGTGGTTTCTTGTTCAGTCCATAGGCCTACATCATGTGGCAAACCGGTGAGCATGTGGCTCTATTAGTATAGGAGATACCTGAAAACATATCACACTTTTCATCATAGTGCTTTTACCAATGCATAAAATGCATGGAGAAGTCATTTCGAATGACTGGTCCTCAGTGTTGTGAGAACGATGACTGGTTAAAATTTTTGGTGGTTTCTTGTTCAGTCCATAGGCCTACATCATGTGGCAAACCGGTGAGCATGTGACTCTATTAGTATAGGAGATACCAGAAAACATATCACACTTTTCATCATAGTGCTTTTACCAATGCATAAAATGCATGGAGAAGTCATGTCGAATGACTGGTCCTCAGTGTTGTGAGAACGATGACTGGTTAAAATTTTTGGTGGTTTCTTGTTCAGTCCATAGGCCTACATCGTGTGGCAAACCGGTGAGCATGTGGCTCTATTAGTATAGGAGATACCTGAAAACATATCACACTTTTCATCATAGTGCTTTTACCAATGCATAAAATGCATGGAGAAGTCATTTCGAATGACTGGTCCTCAGTGTTGTGAGAACGATGACTGGTTAAAATTTTTGGTGGTTTCTTGTTCAGTCCATAGGCCTACATCATGTGGCAAACCGGTGAGCATGTGGCTCTATTAGTATAGGAGATACCTGAAAACATATCACACTTTTCATCATAGTGCTTTTACCAATGCATAAAATGCATGGAGAAGTCATTTCGAATGACTGGTCCTCAGTGTTGTGAGAACGATGACTGGTTAAAATTTTTGGTGGTTTCTTGTTCAGTCCATAGGCCTACATCATGTGGCAAACCGGTGAGCATGTGGCTCTATTAGTATAGGAGATACCTGAAAACATATCACACTTTTCATCATAGTGCTTTTACCAATGCATAAAATGCATGGAGAAGTCATTTCGAATGACTGGTCCTCAGTGTTGTGAGAACGATGACTGGTTAAAATTTTTGGTGGTTTCTTGTTCAGTCCATAGGCCTACATCATGTGGCAAACCGGTGAGCATGTGGCTCTATTAGTATAGGAGATACCTGAAAACATATCACACTTTTCATCATAGTGCTTTTACCAATGCATAAAATGCATGGAGAAGTCATTTCGAATGACTGGTCCTCAGTGTTGTGAGAACGATGACTGGTTAAAATTTTTGGTGGTTTCTTGTTCAGTCCATAGGCCTACATCATGTGGCAAACCGGTGAGCATGTGGCTCTATTAGTATAGGAGATACCTGAAAACATATCACACTTTTCATCATAGTGCTTTTACCAATGCATAAAATGCATGGAGAAGTCATTTCGAATGACTGGTCCTCAGTGTTGTGAGAACGATGACTGGTTAAAATTTTTGGTGGTTTCTTGTTCAGTCCATAGGCCTACATCATGTGGCAAACCGGTGAGCATGTGGCTCTATTAGTATAGGAGATACCTGAAAACATATCACACTTTTCATCATAGTGCTTTTACCAATGCATAAAATGCATGGAGAAGTCATTTCGAATGACTGGTCCTCAGTGTTGTGAGAACGATGACTGGTTAAAATTTTTGGTGGTTTCTTGTTCAGTCCATAGGCCTACATCATGTGGCAAACCGGTGAGCATGTGGCTCTATTAGTATAGGAGATACCTGAAAACATATCACACTTTTCATCATAGTGCTTTTACCAATGCATAAAATGCATGGAGAAGTCATTTCGAATGACTGGTCCTCAGTGTTGTGAGAACGATGACTGGTTAAAATTTTTGGTGGTTTCTTGTTCAGTCCATAGGCCTACATCATGTGGCAAACCGGTGAGCATGTGGCTCTATTAGTATAGGAGATACCTGAAAACATATCACACTTTTCATCATAGTGCTTTTACCAATGCATAAAATGCATGGAGAAGTCATTTCGAATGACTGGTCCTCAGTGTTGTGAGAACGATGACTGGTTAAAATTTTTGGTGGTTTCTTGTTCAGTCCATAGGCCTACATCATGTGGCAAACCGGTGAGCATGTGACTCTATTAGTATAGGAGATACCAGAAAACATATCACACTTTTCATCATAGTGCTTTTACCAATGCATAAAATGCATGGAGAAGTCATGTCGAATGACTGGTCCTCAGTGTTGTGAGAACGATGACTGGTTAAAATTTTTGGTGGTTTCTTGTTCAGTCCATAGGCCTACATCGTGTGGCAAACCGGTGAGCATGTGGCTCTATTAGTATAGGAGATACCTGAAAACATATCACACTTTTCATCATAGTGCTTTTACCAATGCATAAAATGCATGGAGAAGTCATTTCGAATGACTGGTCCTCAGTGTTGTGAGAACGATGACTGGTTAAAATTTTTGGTGGTTTCTTGTTCAGTCCATAGGCCTACATCATGTGGCAAACCGGTGAGCATGTGGCTCTATTAGTATAGGAGATACCTGAAAACATATCACACTTTTCATCATAGTGCTTTTACCAATGCATAAAATGCATGGAGAAGTCATTTCGAATGACTGGTCCTCAGTGTTGTGAGAACGATGACTGGTTAAAATTTTTGATGGTTTCTTGTTCAGTCCATAGGCCTACATCATGTGGCAAACCGGTGAGCATGTGGCTCTATTAGTATAGGAGATACCTGAAAACATATCACACTTTTCATCATAGTGCTTTTACCAATGCATAAAATGCATGGAGAAGTCATTTCGAATGACTGGTCCTCAGTGTTGTGAGAACGATGACTGGTTAAAATTGTTGATGGTTTCTTGTTCAGTCCATAGGCCTACATCATGTGGCAAACCGGTGAGCATGTGGCTCTATTAGTATAGGAGATACCTGAAAACATATCACACTTTTCATCATAGTGCTTTTACCAATGCATAAAATGCATGGAGAAGTCATTTCGAATGACTGGTCCTCAGTGTTGTGAGAACGATGACTGGTTAAAATTTTTGGTGGTTTCTTGTTCAGTCCATAGGCCTACATCATGTGGCAAACCGGTGAGCATGTGGCTCTATTAGTATAGGAGATACCTGAAAACATATCACACTTTTCATCATAGTGCTTTTACCAATGCATAAAATGCATGGAGAAGTCATTTCGAATGACTGGTCCTCAGTGTTGTGAGAACGATGACTGGTTAAAATTTTTGGTGGTTTCTTGTTCAGTCCATAGGCCTACATCATGTGGCAAACCGGTGAGCATGTGGCTCTATTAGTATAGGAGATACCTGAAAACATATCACACTTTTCATCATAGTGCTTTTACCAATGCATAAAATGCATGGAGAAGTCATTTCGAATGACTGGTCCTCAGTGTTGTGAGAACGATGACTGGTTAAAATTTTTGGTGGTTTCTTGTTCAGTCCATAGGCCTACATCATGTGGCAAACCGGTGAGCATGTGGCTCTATTAGTATAGGAGATACCTGAAAACATATCACACTTTTCATCATAGTGCTTTTACCAATGCATAAAATGCATGGAGAAGTCATTTCGAATGACTGGTCCTCAGTGTTGTGAGAACGATGACTGGTTAAAATTTTTGGTGGTTTCTTGTTCAGTCCATAGGCCTACATCATGTGGCAAACCGGTGAGCATGTGGCTCTATTAGTATAGGAGATACCTGAAAACATATCACACTTTTCATCATAGTGCTTTTACCAATGCATAAAATGCATTTTATGCATTGGTAAAAGCACTATGATGAAAAGTGTGATATGTTTTCAGGTATCTCCTATACTAATAGAGCCACATGCTCACCGGTTTGCCACATGATGTAGGCCTATGGACTGAACAAGAAACCACCAAAAATTTTTTTTTTTTTTTTTTTTTTTTTTTTTCCAAATAATTTTTATTGGAAATTTTAACTTTTAACAAGGAGGGATAAATTAGGAAGGGAAGGAAAGGAAGGGTGGGATATGAGGGTAGGGAAAAAATAAACCCCTATAGCAATAGGGGAGACAGGCAATCAATCAAGTAGTTGGTTAGTGTAGCATAATAGGTTAAAGCTAAGTAGCGTAACGTAGTGAACAATAAGAAAAGTTTTTAGGAGGTCGCTAAATACACAGATTAGTGCTATGTACAAATTCGCTGACTAAACGTTTGTAGGTATGCTATAAAGGTGACATATATAGAGCTTTGTATAGAGTCGCTATGTAGACACTTAGAATATAAATATGAATGTCAGTCATGAATGATACATTAAACCATAAAACTGATATGAGTAATGCTATGTGCGGGTTCGTATACTAAACTAAGTGTTTGAGGGTAGGCTATAAAAATGACATACAAAATACTTTATGTAGATTCACTGAGTAAGCAGTTAGATACCGGTAATTAGTAGAATATGAATGTCAGTGCCCGTCCTGGACTCTAAGCTTAATATGACGTAGATAGTAGCTTATCGTGTGTAGGATCACCTCCTGATGATCCCGTGGCAGTGTGGGCAGAAAGTCTGGCTCAATATCAAGGCTAATTGTTGGGAAGAAAAATAAATGTGACTTATAAGCGTAGTAATGATAAATGATTTTATATATGGGACAGGACTCCAAGTCAAGTGGGACAAGAGGGGACTCTAGGAGGATTCAGACCATGTCGCTGCAGAAAGATCATACCCTCCTCCGGAGTTGCAATATGTTCAGTTCCAGACAGAAATTTCACCAAAATAGTGGAGGAGGGCGACCAAGAATACGCAAAATGGGACCTCCGGAGCTCCCGTGTGATGAATGAAAAATCACGTCGCTTTTTCAAGGTATCCTTAGATAAGTCTCTGAAGAATGTTAGGTGGCCATATGGGGAGAGCAGAAAACTTTTTTCAGAGGAGAGGTCAAACAGTTTACCCCTGACCCAGGCTGGAAAAAAGGAGACAATAATGTCTCTTGGCACATCTGATGGGAGGTACACGGGTCTTTTAATTCTATAGACTCTTTCTGTAATATTGGGATCTTTGAGGTCAGGAAAGAATTTAGAGATCATTTTGTGAACGTAATTTTTCAGGTGAGGGGGTTTAACGGATTCCGGGACGCCCCTAATCTTTACGTTGCATCTACGTCTATGATCCTCGAGAGTCGCCAAGTTACTTTTGAGTGAGTCTATGTCTTTTTGCAGATTTTCTAGTAGGGCTGAGGTCACAGAAGGGGTTGGTAGAAGATCCGATTGGGGAGAGTCACAGCCCCCAGAGGAAAAGTCCTCCATATTACTGTCTGAAGAAGAGTGCACAGAAGACTCGCATGAATCATGTGTTGGTGAAGAGTGATCGCAGAGGGAAGATCTAGAGGAAGATAGGGATGAGGAGGATTCCAGGCTTTCCGCAATGGATGACAACGCTTCCTTTATATATGACTCTGATGCCGCTGTCTCCGCACAAGGTGACCCAGTGCTTGGCGGATTGAAAGAGAGTAAGATTTTATCTTGTAATAGAAATTGTTCCTTCATTGTTTTGTTGATACGGACGCAGAAATCTGTCATCAATTTGTCTATAAACCCAGTGAGAATTGTTTCTGTAGCTTTCATCTCCTCTGTATTGGAGAAGGAGCGTGTTGTTTCTATGGAGGAGTTCTCCTCCCCCTGACTGGGACAGACACTGGGTTTGCTCAGTGGTGCCACTTGTGAGTGACGGTTTATTAGTGGAGTGTCGTCCGATATATTTTTAACAGTCTCAGCCATGTGCCTCTCTGTTATCTGGTGTCTGGGCTGGGGCACGAAAGCAGGGGCATCATATTTCAATGTGCGGCTAGCAGCATGTCTCATTGTTTCCCTAGCTGCGGTGCCGCTGCTGAATGTGGGCGGGGTTTCATCCTCCCTTCTGCTCCCTGTCCCCATCGGTGAATACAGAGCTGCAGCGCCGACTTTAGGTGTTGCGCCGTTCTGGGGGGCTAGAGCAGGTAGACCCAGGGATTGCAGAGCAGGAGCCGCCCGTGTAAGAGGCTCACCTGGTGTTTCTCCCGCAGCCAAGCCGGAGTCTCTACTTCTTGCAGCGATGCTGCTGCGAGCTGTGGGCGGAACAGTGGGCGGAGCTCCAGCGTTGCTTCTGCTTCCCGGCTTAGCCTGTCCATGCACAGCCGTGGCTTTAGGTTCATTCCTGGTAGCAGCTCCGGATTGCAGAGGAGCAGCAGAGGGTCCCTGGGACTTTAGAATGGGAGCCGCTTGTGGTAGAGGTTCCCCCGGTTTTTCTCCCACAGCTGGGTCCTGGTTCCTCCACTTGGGGATGGGGCTGCCTTGCGTCGTGGGCGGAGTTTTGGGCGGGGTCTCATCTACTCTCCGTCTCTCCTTCCCCGCCATTACAAACAGGGCTGCGGTCTTGCTTTTGGTGCCGGTGATCGTGCCGGCTTGTACAGGGGGTCCTGGGGGCTTCAGAGTGGGGGCCGCTTGAGGTATACGCTTACCTGGCCTCTTCCTTGCAGCCGGGTCCGGGATCTTCTCCCTGAAAGCGGGGCCGCGATTCTCTGTGGGCGGAGTCGAGGGCGGGGTTGTGGGCGGGGCTCCGGCGTCTCTCCTGCTTCTCCGTCCTTTCGGTATGTGCAAGGCTGCGGCTCCGCAGTCACTCTCGGAGGTCGCGCCGGTCTGCGATGGTGTAGCGGAGGGCCCCGGGGACCCCAGAGCGGGGATCGCCCGCGGCCTGAGTCCACCCACGGCCCTCCCCGCAGTCGGGCCATTGTTCTTAGGAGCGGAGCCGCCGCGAGTTGTGGGCGGAGCTGAGGGCGTGGCCTCAGCTCCCTCTCTGTCCCCCGGTCTCGCTGGCCTAAGTGAGACCGCGGCTTTGGGCCTACTCACGTAGGTAGCTCCGGTCTGTGCAGAAACCGTGGAAGGTCTCAGGGAATTCCATGCGGGAGCCGCTGTGGATGTGAGCCTGTCCTTAGTCCCCCTCATAACCGGATCTGGGCTGAGAACTGATGTTTTTGCTGCATGAAATCTGTAATCTTGAGTGTGCAGGCCCGCAATGAGGCCAATGCAGGAGTTTGTATATCTTGATGCTTTTGCCATTAAAGCTGATTTTCCAACTTCCGTCCTGTTCTTGGTCACTTTAAACAGGATTAGACGTATTTTCTTCCCAAATAGTATGCAGTTTGTCGCTGATAATAAGGGATTCTGTAGGAGCTCCTGTGTCACAGGTCTGCTCCTGATCCCCGGCAAGCCACGCCCCCCGAAACCACCAAAAATTTTAACCAGTCATCGTTCTCACAACACTGAGGACCAGTCATTCGAAATGACTTCTCCATGCATTTTATGCATTGGTAAAAGCACTATGATGAAAAGTGTGATATGTTTTCAGGTATCTCCTATACTAATAGAGCCACATGCTCACCGGTTTGCCACATGATGTAGGCCTATGGACTGAACAAGAAACCACCAAAAATTTTAACCAGTCATCGTTCTCACAACACTGAGGACCAGTCATTCGAAATGACTTCTCCATGCATTTTATGCATTGGTAAAAGCACTATGATGAAAAGTGTGATATGTTTTCAGGTATCTCCTATACTAATAGAGCCACATGCTCACCGGTTTGCCACATGATGTAGGCCTATGGACTGAACAAGAAACCACCAAAAATTTTAACCAGTCATCGTTCTCACAACACTGAGGACCAGTCATTCGAAATGACTTCTCCATGCATTTTATGCATTGGTAAAAGCACTATGATGAAAAGTGTGATATGTTTTCAGGTATCTCCTATACTAATAGAGCCACATGCTCACCGGTTTGCCACATGATGTAGGCCTATGGACTGAACAAGAAACCACCAAAAATTTTAACCAGTCATCGTTCTCACAACACTGAGGACCAGTCATTCGAAATGACTTCTCCATGCATTTTATGCATTGGTAAAAGCACTATGATGAAAAGTGTGATATGTTTTCAGGTATCTCCTATACTAATAGAGCCACATGCTCACCGGTTTGCCACATGATGTAGGCCTATGGACTGAACAAGAAACCATCAACAATTTTAACCAGTCATCGTTCTCACAACACTGAGGACCAGTCATTCGAAATGACTTCTCCATGCATTTTATGCATTGGTAAAAGCACTATGATGAAAAGTGTGATATGTTTTCAGGTATCTCCTATACTAATAGAGCCACATGCTCACCGGTTTGCCACATGATGTAGGCCTATGGACTGAACAAGAAACCATCAAAAATTTTAACCAGTCATCGTTCTCACAACACTGAGGACCAGTCATTCGAAATGACTTCTCCATGCATTTTATGCATTGGTAAAAGCACTATGATGAAAAGTGTGATATGTTTTCAGGTATCTCCTATACTAATAGAGCCACATGCTCACCGGTTTGCCACATGATGTAGGCCTATGGACTGAACAAGAAACCACCAAAAATTTTAACCAGTCATCGTTCTCACAACACTGAGGACCAGTCATTCGAAATGACTTCTC